>NC_041386.1:677899661-677906353 GCF_002162155.2 Triticum dicoccoides | reverse complement strand
TTGATGTTAAGTTAATAGGAAGGTATGATGTTGGAGTTGGAGCCAAATCTCGCTTGAAAAGTATGCCTATCACCTCGGATTTGCATTGGGATGTATACAAGGAAAAAGTATCCCAATCGGAAGACAAGTCACTTGAATTGTTTGCCACCACTGAATCTCCTCGGTTTACCTTTGATTTGAACCGGCATGTCTCTTCCCCAATGGATGACATGAGCGAGAGGACAATGGTGCCACTTGTTGAGCATAGGGTTGTGGTTGATGCCCCCAATGTTTATCCCCCACCATGTCCCCGTGTACCAACTATCAAAGCAAATGAGGTTGAGTTGTATGCCCCCAATGCTTCTAGCCAACCACCAACTAGCCAAGCAAATGAGGTTGAGTTGTATGCCCCCAATGCTTCTAGCCAACCACCAACTAGCCAAGTAAATGAAGTTGAGGTGATTGCTAGTGACGGAGTAATTCAAGAGGATGAAGATGCTTATGATGACGACGAAGAGCAAGAGGAAGGGTTTCATGGCAATGATGTTGGTGACTTGGATGTGTACATAGCGCAAAAGGACATGGATCGTGACTTGCCTTTTAGGCATCAATATGCGTATGACTCGGATGACGAGGGTCCAGTTGAACAGTTGGACGAGGATGGATTCACAAAGGAGGAGAACCAAATCCACTTTGAGCTGACGGGCTTACAAAAAAGAACTCACTTATTTAAAGATCTCGGCCTTGCCCATAAAGCTGTTGTTGACGGTGGAATGAGAATGACGGCGATTGAGCCAACACCATGCCCGGATCCAGGAGAACCAAGGGTGGAGAATGAGGACGAGAATGCTTATTTGAAGAAAGGATTGAAGTTTCTGAGCTTGCCTATGCTGAAGTTTTGGTTGGCTGACTATGCCATTCGAAACCATAGGCCAATTTATGTTGAGCACTCCGACATGAAATTGCGTTACACCGTGGTGTGTGAGCAAAAGGAATGCACATGGAAGGTTCGTGCAAGAAAGCTTAAAGAAACCGAAGAATGGGTGTTAACAAGTTGTGATACCACTCATAGATGCAAACCGCCATCGAAACGACTTAGAAAGACACACCGTCAACTCACATCTGAGTATCATGGATACAAATGGATGAAAGACATAGCCTTTGATCCCACTGTGAAAGTGAGGTTTCTCATGCGGACGGTGAAAAAACAATTTGGTTATGAAGTCAAGTATGGGAAGGCATGGAAGGCAAAGGCAAATGCTATTAGGATGTTGTACGGTGGTTATGAAGAAGCATACAACCAGCTCCCAAGGTTGTTGGCCGCCATTGCACATAGGAACCCGGGCATGTTTCATGTGGTCGAGGATCACGAGGGAGTGTTCCACCGTGCCTTCTGGAGTTATGGACAATGTGTGGAGGCGTTTCAGCATTGTCGTCCGGTCTTGTCTATAGATGGCACGTTCTTGACCGGTAGATATAAGGGCACACTAATGGTAGCAATGGCGCACTCATCAAACGACAACGTGTTGCCATGTGCATTTGCTTTGGTGCCTTCTGAGCACCAAGACAACTGGGAGTGGTTCATGGGTCATGTTAGGCACAACGTGATTGGGGCTAGGGAGGTATGCATCATATCGGACCGACATCATGGCATACTCAAGGCAATGGACATTGTTATTCCAGGATTTCCAAAGCTTCACCACAGATGGTGCATGAGGCATTTCGTGGCCAACTTTTACCGGGCATGTAAGAGCAAGGAGCTCAGCAAAGACCTTACCCATGTATGTGTGGCCTTCACCACCCAAGGTTTCGATGCTCGGTACAACAAACTCTTTGCAGCGGTGAACGAAGGGGGAAAAGACTTCTTAACTAGGAATTTAAGTGAGAAGCACAAGTGGGCACGCGCTCATGACGATGGTGGTTGGCGATATGGCGACATGACGAGCAATCTCGTAGAATGTTTCAACAATGTGTTGAAGGGTGCTTGTGCTTTGCCGGTGACTGCAATAGTGGAGTACACCTTCTTCAAGCTTAATGAGTACTTTCAGAGGCATTCTGAAGAGACTGCAAAATGGATAGGTGAAAAAAAGGATTATCCGGAAAAGGTTGATGAATGGTTGCAGTTACAAGCAAGCAAGTCTTCACGACAACAAGTTATCGTATTCGATAGACTTGAAATGATCTATCAAATTGATGAGCCAGGTGGCACAACACGAGATGGTAGACAATATGGTGGTGCTGCATTTGAGGTGAAACTGAAGACTCGGTGGTGCCAGTGCGAGAGGCCTAGTAAGTATCATTGGCCATGCTCGCATTTGATAACGGCGGCGAAGGCGAGAAACATACATGTTAATGATGGAAAAACCGTGAGGATGCAAGAGTTCCATGTGGAAGCTACTAGGTTGACATGGGCGCCAAGATTTCACCCTTTCTTGGACCAATCACAGTGGCCTGAGTACCATGGCCCTCATATTAGGCCAGACCCTCTTCTGAAGGTGGAGACGAAGGGTAGAAGGAGAACTAAGAGGTTCAGGGGTGATATGGATGACCTGGCTGGATACACTGGCATGAAACAATTTGGTAGCGGTCATTTCATGGAGGCTCCTGACATTATCAACTGTGGGGTGTGCGGTGAAGGGGGACACAATGAGCGGACATGCAAAAAAAAGAAAACCAAAAAAAGAAAAACAAGTCGTGGAGGCGGCACCGATGGTGAAAGAGGTGGAAGAGGTGACGGTGGTGGTGGTCGAGGAAGAACGAGCGTCAGAGGTGGTAGTGGTGGTCGTAGAGGGAGCACAAGTGCTAGAGGTGCTAGTGTTCGTAGAGGGAGCACAAGTGCTAGAGGTGGTGGTCGAGCTAGCACAAGTGCTAGAGGTGGTGGTCGAGCAGCCACAAGTGCTAGAGGTGGTCGTGGTCGAAGAGGAAGCACAAGTGCTAGAGGTGGTCGTAGAGGAATGGTTGATAATGGATCGGCCTTCGGTTATTTGTTTAATCCAGATGGTTGATCTAATAATAATGGTATATTATTTGTTCATACAATTCCTAGCATTTATGCATTTGCTCTCTTAATGTCTTGTGCTAACAATTGTTCTTTTTGTAGGCATGGCTTCATCCGGTTCCAGGACGAGGCCACCGTGCGCGGACCAAGAGGACATGCCGAAGACGTGGTTGGAGGCCAGTTTGGACAAGAAGAAGGAGAAGGATGTGCCCACACCACCATGTTGGTGTGGTGATGTTTGCAAGCTGAAGGTGTCCACTGACCGCAACAAGTCATGGACAGAAGGTAGAAGGTTTTTCGTGTGTCCCAACTATGCACATGATCGTCGAAGGCCAACTAACGCATATGACATACCACCGGTATGTTAGGTGTACATATAAAAAACATCAACAAGTTGTCACTCATATGTCTAACAAAATCATGGTTTATATGTAGTCCCCTCCTCCACTTTGCAAGTACTTCACTTGGATAGATCACGAGGTACCAAAAGATATCCAAGAGGACCAACGTGCAGATTGGTTACGGAGGCAGCGCCTATTCGAGGAGTCCTATGCATGGGGATTGGAGCGGGAGCGTCGTGAGAAGGAGGCTCGTGAGCGCAAGAAGCGTGAGCAAGAGAGGGAACACAAAGAGAAGGCGGCTCGTCAAGAAGAGAGGGCAAGCAAACTTGCAAGGGCTCGCGATGCACGAGAGGAGGACGAGGCACGTGACAAGAAGGGAAAGTGGCCCCGGACTACTCAGTAGACAAATGGAAAGGCACCGGCGTCGATGATGAACTGTCGAGACTTTGTTTAATGTATGAACTTATTATTCGAGACCTTGTGTGGTCATGAACTATTTCTGTCATTCGAGACTATTTGAGATTATGTGCAAACTATGTTCGTCATTCGAGACTAGTTGATATGCTTTGTTCATATTTTTGGTTGAGAGTAGCATGCTTTGTTCATATTTAACAGTGTTTGCTAGTTGTTGCTAAGCAAAAACTTTAACAAGCTGTGTGCAAAAACACCAGGCCCACACCCAGACGCCAGGGTGCATGGCGTCTGCCTCCCAGATCCAGACGCCAGGGTCCCTGGCGTCTGGCTTGCTTTGCTCACGCAGGTGACCAGACAGGCCGTCTGGTGTGTCTGATGGACACCCAGACGCCAAGGTCCCTGGCGTCTGCCTCCCAGATCCAGACGCCAGGGTCCCTGGCGTCTGGCGTGCTTTGCTCGCGCAGGTGACCAGACAGGCCGTCTGGTGTGTCTGATGGACACCCAGACGCCAAGGTCACTAGCGTCTGCCTCCCACACCCAGACGCCAGGAACCCTGGCGTCTGGCGTGCTTTGCTCGCGCAGGTGACCAGACAGGCCGTCTGGTGTGTCCGATGGACACCCAGACGCCAAGGTCCCTGGCGTCTGGTGTCCAGAAAGCATTCTTGTCTAATGGATAAGATTCGAGTGGATAAGATTTTGGGCCCACCTCTACCCCTCTCATCCATTCATCTCCACCTCTACCCCTCTCATTTCACTCATATCCACCCACTCTCACCTCTAGCCCTGCCAACGTCACTCCCTCGTCCAGCACCCTAACCCCCCCCTCAGATCTCTCACAAATCGGTCCGGTTTCACCGTTGGATCTTCAGGATTTCGAGACTAGAAGGTAAATCAACTCCACCCCCATTTTTTGGTTGGTTTAATTTATCATACTTTTGTGAAAACCCTAGTTTGTTTTCCTCGTGGTTTAATGTATCATAGGTTAGCTACTAAGAGATTTGTGTGCTGTAGATGGCTAACGAAACTCAGTGGATGCTTAGCCCTGTTGTTCATGTGCATGGCTTGTCTCCATGTATTGTGCAAGTTAGTCAAGTGGACCTCACTTTCGATTGGTTGAAGACTAAATTCATGTTGAAGCAAGGGTTGAAGGAAGAGGATTTTGTGTACTACGTCAGCAGGAGGAAGTCAGATGGCCCCGGGGAAAGAAAATTGGTTGACATAACTGATGATGACAAGATTCAAGAAATGCTGGAAGAATGGAAATGGAAAAGGGTTGTTGACTTGCATTGCTACAGGAAACCGAGTTATATGTGATGTTCATGTCGTTTCAACCATCGTGGTCATGAACTACTTATGTCATTCGAGACTATTTGTGTAATTTGAACTATGTTTGTAATTTGCTATGTCATTCGAGACATTGTATCGTAGACCATCGTGGTCATGAACTAAGTTTGTAATTTGAACTATGTTTGTCATTTGTCAACTATAGTGTTATGAAAAGACTATGCAATGCTTATGTATGTATGTTATTCGAAACTACAAGTGAAAAGACAAAACTACAAGTGAAAAAGCAAGTATTGTCTGCACCAGGACCAGACGCCAAGGACCCTGGCGTCTGGCTCCCCTGCTTTACCCTGGTTTCTGGTGTCAGTAGACTGCCAGACGCCAAGGACCCTGGCGTTTGGTCGCCTGACTTACAGCCAGACGCCAAGGACCCTGGCGTCTGGTCCCCTGACTTACAGCCAGACGCCAAGGACCCTGGCGTCTGGCTCCCTGTGCATATAGATGACTAAGTACAGATTTCATCATTCATGTCAAACATTCATATAAACATTCATATAAATGACTAAATCACAGGAAACAACAATTAACATAAATCACATCATTCATGTCAAACATTCATAGCAACTTCACGAATCCGGTACAACTTAATTCGAACGGCAACAAGTTCATGGAAAGAAACGACAACAAGTTCATGGAAAGAGACTACACCAGGTTCGTCGAAACAAACTAGAACAAGCTCATTGAAACAAACTACAACAAGCTCACTTCTTCCTTCCTCTCTTCACGATATCTGCAAGTGTATGCTCCTCCTCTTCGCTAGCCTCATGCTCCTCCTCTTCGCTAGCCTCCTCCGCCTCTGCATCAATGTTCTACTTATATCTTTGCATTCCCGCAGGCATAAATTGATGAGGATACTCCGGACTATGGAATTGAGTGTTCCATATCTTCTTTCTACCTTTCTGGCCCGGTGTCTTAGCTATTGCTTTGCCTTTTTTAGAGCGGGCATTGCCTTGTGTCGGTTGTGTAACCTGTGATGGTTGTGGAGCATCAACATCATACTCATGATCCTCTTGATGTGTTGCATCATACTCATGCTCATCATGATGTGTTGGCTCCTCTTGATGTGCTGGCTCCTCTTCATTGACCTCCTCCTCTATGTCCTCTTCGTTCTGGACATAACACCGTTTATTAGCTCTGGCGGCGCGGCTACCTGGTGCATACACGTCACTGGACTGAGCACCATGGCAAGAAAGCATAGCTGCCATCTTATGGAACCGCTTCTTGAACTTCTGCGACAACACAAAATATGCTATGATATGAGATGCAAATAACTAATCCGCAAAAAAAACTTTTATAATATATTGCGACTAACCTCCATCGTGCTCCTAAGAGTCCTCTCAGATAATGCACCACCAGGTGGATGACTCAGTGCAACATTGGCATCGTTGACGCACAGAAGCAACTCTCTGCCCTGCAATTCATGAGCACACCAAACTTATGTATTTGAAAGAAAGACAACATGATGCAAGTATGTTAGAATAGGTCAAACAGACTACCATTTCGTCATGCATCGGTGCGTAGTCAACATGAGCCCCTCTGGTGTCTCTCACAGCCGTGTTGAAGGTATGATAACCTTCTGCAGTCTCCGGGTCTTCAGACACCAACTCCGACCACTC
>NC_041386.1:677791723-677792245 GCF_002162155.2 Triticum dicoccoides | reverse complement strand
TTTGCTATATATACAGCACTTAGCGCGACTCTGATCTCTCCTGCTCCACTCCCGTCGCCGCGCGTCTCTGCCGCCACCTCGCCGTCGCCGCCCCGCCCCGACGCCGTCGCCGCCCCGCCCCGCCACGCCCCGACGCGGTCGCCGCCCCGCGCCGCCCCGCGCCGCCGCCGCCCGCGCGCCCCGCCCAGCCAGCCCGCGCCGCCCCGATCGACGTCGCCGCCCCGGCCCGCGCCGCCTCGACGCCGTCGCCGCCCCGCTCCGCCCCTCGCCGTCGCCTTCGCCGTCGCCGTCACCGGCCGTACGTTAGCACCTCGCCGTCGCCTTCGCCGGCCGTACGCCGGCCACCGTCATTTTTTTGTTAGATTTAATTAGATTTTTTTGTTAGGTTAGATGTGTAGTAATTTAGATATGTAGTTCATAGATTTTTTTGTTAGATTAGATTTTTTTTGTTAGATTAGATGTGTAATAATTAATTTGTTTATATTATGTTAGATTTTTTTGTTAGATTAATTAGATTTTTTT
>NC_041386.1:677788810-677790540 GCF_002162155.2 Triticum dicoccoides | reverse complement strand
TCGACGTCGCCGCCCCGGCCCGCGCCGCCTCGACGCCGTCGCCGCCCCGCTCCGCCCCTCGCCGTCGCCTTCGCCGTCGCCGTCACCGGCCGTACGTTAGCACCTCGCCGTCGCCTTCGCCGGCCGTACGCCGGCCACCATCATTTTTTTGTTAGATTTAATTAGATTTTTTTGTTAGGTTAGATGTGTAGTAATTTAGATATGTAGTTCATAGATTTTTTTGTTAGATTAGATTTTTTTTGTTAGATTAGATGTGTAATAATTAATTTGTTTATATTATGTTAGATTTTTTTGTTAGATTAATTAGATTTTTTTTGTTAGATTAGATGTGTGTAGTAATTTAGATATGTAGTTCATAGTTTTTTTTTGTTAGATGAGATTTTTTTTGTTAGATTAGATGTGTAGTAATTAATTTGTTTATATTATGTTAGATTTTTTGTTAGATTAATTATTATTTTTTTGTTAGATTAGATGTGTGTAGTAATTTAGATATGTAGTTCACAGATTTTTTTGTTAGATTAGATTTTTTTTGTTAGATTAGATGTGTAGTAATTTTGATATGTAGTTCATAGATTTTTTTTGTTAGATTAGATTTTTTTTGTTAGATTAGATGTGTAGTAATTAATTTTGTTCATAGAATTTTAATGATTTTTTTGTTCATAGTATTTAGAAAAAGGAAAAAAATAAGAAGTAGTTTATATATAGTTGAACTAGCTAGTTGATTTAATAAACTAATTTATTTTACTATATATAGAAGTTGTTTGTTTTTAATAAGTACTACTTATTTATTTATAGTAATTGCTTAGTAGTTGAACTAGATAGTTGATTTAATTAATAAAACTACTTTTATTTAACTATATATAGAAATAGTTGCCGCATCGACGTCGGCGATGCCTATCCCGCATCCTCGCCGTCGTCGACTCGGCGGTGGAGGCCTGCTTGATCAGGGCGATGTTCGGGACTGGGCTCCGCCGGGTTGGTATTGGGAGGTGCTACCTTCCGGGGGACGTAGGTTGGTGAGGAGGCAGCCCGTTGTTGACCCAATCCTTGTTTGGTGGCGGTCGCATGGGCCAGTGATGGTGGTGAGGCATCCGGACACCGCGGAGGTGGTACGTCACCGTGTCAGCGAGGAGGACGAGCACGTCCGTCGCTACATGGTTGCATTGGAGGGCAGATTCGACAATACCTGGCAGGTTCTTAAGGGATCTCACTGGAGCTATGATCCTATGATGGTTCCTTATCTTTGGGTGTCCACCGCCCGCGTCGATACCCGTCGGGCGCTACGGTTCTAGTTGTATTAATGATAATATTCGACGATGTACGGACACCAAGAGATGATGTACTTTTGCTTATAATTATTGAATGCATGCTAATTTGAATACTATATTTTATTTTATGATTTGGTTTTGCTTATTTTATGATTTGGTTTTACTTATTTTATTATTTGATTTTGCTTATTGAATGCTCATATTGGATAAGTTCTCCTTCATTCCCGTGTGCTAGACAATTTGATATAATAATGCATTCGGGAATGAAAGGAGGAGCTACATACATCGATCATCGATAGTCAACCCGTGATTAATAATAATGATCTAGTTTAATATTTGAATTATGAACGTAGGCCGAAAATATCGTACTCATCGGACGACGAAAACCGCCCGGGGGAGTGCGACTGGTGCCACGACGACCGAGGTATCTACGACATGTTCATTGTGCTGGACGAAGATCGT
>NC_041386.1:677778210-677788800 GCF_002162155.2 Triticum dicoccoides | reverse complement strand
TTTTTGTTAGATTAGATGTGTGTAGTAATTTAGATATGTAGTTCACAGATTTTTTTGTTAGATTAGATTTTTTTTGTTAGATTAGATGTGTAGTAATTTTGATATGTAGTTCATAGATTTTTTTTGTTAGATTAGATGTGTAGTAATTAATTTTGTTCATAGAATTTTAATGATTTTTTTGTTCATAGTATTTAGAAAAAGGAAAAAAAATAAGAAGTAGTTTATATATAGTTGAACTAGCTAGTTGATTTAATAAACTAATTTATTTTACTATATATAGAAGTTGTTTGTTTTTAATAAGTACTACTTATTTATTTATAGTAATTGCTTAGTAGTTGAACTAGATAGTTGATTTAATTAATAAAACTACTTTTATTTAACTATATATAGAAATAGTTGCCGCATCGACGTCGGCGATGCCTATCCCGCATCCTCGCCGTCGTCGACTCGGCGGTGGAGGCCTGCTTGATCAGGGCGATGTTCGGGACTGGGCTCCGCCGGGCTGGTATTGGGAGGTGCTACCTTCCGGGGGACGTAGGTTGGTGAGGAGGCAGCCCGTTGTTGACCCAATCCTTGTTTGGTGGCGGTCGCATGGGCCAATGATGGTGGTGAGGCATCCGGACACCGCGAAGGTGGTACGTCACCGTGTCAGCGAGGAGGACGAGCACGTCCGTCGCTACATGGTTGCATTGGAGGGCAGATTCGACAATACCTGGCAGGTTCTTAAGGGATCTCACTGGAGCTATGATCCTATGATGGTTCCTTATCTTTGGGTGTCCACCGCCCGCGTCGATACCCGTCGGGCGCTACGGTTCTAGTTGTATTAATGATAATATTCGACGATGTACGGACACCAAGAGATGATGTACTTTTGCTTATAATTATTGAATGCATGCTAATTTGAATACTATATTTTATTTTATGATTTGGTTTTGCTTATTTTATGATTTGGTTTTACTTATTTTATTATTTGATTTTGCTTATTGAATGCTCATATTGGATAAGTTCTCCTTCATTCCCGTGTGCTAGACAATTTGATATAATAATGCATTCGGGAATGAAAGGAGGAGCTACATACATCGATCATCGATAGTCAACCCGTGATTAATAATAATGATCTAGTTTAATATTTGAATTATGAACGTAGGCCGAAAATATCGTACTCATCGGACGACGAAAACCGCCCGGGGGAGTGCGACTGGTGCCACGACGACCGAGGTATCTACGACATGTTCATTGTGCTGGACGAAGATCGTCGCTTCAGCATTAAGCTCGAGGAGACCTTTGATGTTCATACGGTACGCAACCGACGATAATAGTTTTTTTTCGTAATTACTCATGACTTCAACTATTTTAATCATGACAATATTTTTCATCTTTTCCAATTCGACTAGCTTATCCCATGCTTTGCAAGACGCTATGTCTTGGAGAGGATGGGTTTTGAAGACCATGAAAGTTTCCAAACCAAAAAAATTATCCTAAGTACCCATCATGGTGTGGATTTTCAAGTAAAGTTGTACAATGCTCAGAGTGTAACCCATTTTGGTTGCAAAAATTGGGAAGCAGTTTGCAAGATGTATGGTTTTGATGAGGGTATGCTTGTTACCATGGATCTTGGTGATCCTACAATCGAGCAAGAGAGACCTACGATTTTCGTCCTTGTGGATACACCTCCAATTCTTCCCCCATGTGAGCTTAACATAGTTATTAAGTAATTTATATTGTTTATTTCAAAATAGTTGACAACTTATTCTCCATTGGCAGCTTATTTTCATTCTTCAAAGAATGTGCGGAAGATGGTAGACAGAACCTACTACACCGAAGGCTCCGAACTAACTTATCAGGAGAAAAATCATCTGGTCGCATTTTGTACTGATCTTGAGAATTACAATGTCTACAATCAAACTCCTCAACATTATGGTCAATACGTGCCACTAGTGCACGTGTTGAACTACGGTAACTACCATGGAGATAACATGGTAAGATTTTTTACTATTACAACATCCGTGCATCTTTTTGCACACTTCTAAAACTAGTACATCATATCATTGCTAACTACGAAGTTATTACTATGTTTTTCAACAGATAATCCCGAATGATTGTGTGCCTCATCAGATGTATACACACGGTAGCCTTCATGTTTTGAACATACAACCAAGTCGTCCTACGAATCTCAACTGTCCATACCGGATTTCTAAAAGAAGTGGAGACATGACAATCAAAGAATGGAAAAAATGTATGGACAGTCGTAAGGAGCTTCTTGGAAGCAACGTTCAGCGAAGGGCAAAAATTGGAGACAGGATGATCGCCATTCTTCATAATGGAGAGTCAGGGTCTATATTGTTTTATGCTATTTTACCTTAAGGGTGTTTAGGTCCTACCTGATACTGATGATCATGTGTTAAGAACAATTATGTAGGGTTGGGTTCGATGACTATGAGGATGATGATCGTATGACTTATTATTAATAACGAGTAGAAGTTGTATGATGATGCATGATTAGTATAGGACGAGTACTTGTTATTATATATGCTGACGTATGCGAGCATGCATGAGTTATTATATCAGCGGTTAAAATGAACATATATAGCAGCAGCGTTGGTAAACCAAGGATGAAGATATAAGAGAGGACACTTCTCTCTATTAGCTAGCTAATATAACAACCTAAAAATAACCCCAAAACCCCTAAAGCAGCCACTTTCCAAAAAAAACATGGACTTTTGGTCCCGGCTGGTGCCACCAACCGGGACCAAAGGCCCACTGACTGGGCTGGGCGCACAGAGCCACGTGGAGGCACATTAGTCCCGGTTCTTGTTTGAACCGGGACTAATGGGTGGAGGTATTAGTAACGACCCATTAGTCCCGGTTCATGAACCGGGACTAAAGGCCCTCACGAACCGGGACTATTAGGTGTTTTTCTACTAGTGTGCCGGTCGCGCTCACCGGCGGGTGTGGGTGCTATGGAGAACGCGGCCGGCACGGGGCCCAGCGTGGTGGCGAGGCCGGCTCCTCCTTCTTCGCCGAGCCGCGGTGATGCCTCGACGAGGGGCCAGCCTCGCGGTCGTGCTTGCCTTTGCGGCCGTAGTTCCAGAGCCCCATGGCTGCGGCCGGCCGGCCGGCGACTTCTTGGCTAGGGTTTGGCTGCCGGGTTTCGAGGAGGCCGCGGGGTGGCGTGGGGCAGTGTGGATGACGACCGGTCCACGGCTTCCACTTAAACAAGGACGGCGACCTTTCGATGTGCGGATGACAGGTGGGGCCGCCCGCCCGTGCGCATTGATGTGGGCGGGTGGGAGGTAGGTGGCCGCCTGCCACGCGGCCCCGACGCGGACGAGGCGCGCGTTCGTTTGGTGTCCGTCGCGCCCCAAAACCTGCGTAAGTTTGCGCTCGAAATGGGTCGGCGCGAACACAAAACGGACAAGATGGGCCCGGGCCATCGCGCACTGGGCCGTCTCATTTGTCCCTTTTACCCCAAACTGACGGGGGCGGACAGGATAGGGTCGTGCGGTGGAGTTGGCCTTAATCCCCACTATCCTATTTATCTCAACAAGCACACATGCCACCTCATCAAGGCCCACCACTACATGCATGAGAAAAGAATTTCCATTAGTTGATCTCAAGCACACCTTTCACCTCACCACACATAGAACCTCATCAAAAGTCTACTCAACAAGCATGAAAAAAAGTTTTCCATCATGTTATGCCACTTATATTCAAAGTATTTTGTGACTACACAATAAACAACTACAATATGTATATATATATATATATATATATATAATATTTATCTTTAGCTTTAGTTCATATATTATTAATTTAAAAATGATGCTTCATACAATCAAATCCCTGAAATATACTGCAATCGATTCCCGCAACAATGCGTAGGGTATTCTCTAATTCTTCTAGAAATTGATGAGCTATCTACTAGTTTTAGTTCTTTTGTAATTCAATATGTATGTAGATCAGCGAATGGCCGAGCTCACCTTTATGCAAAACGTGCGTGCATGGTGTCTGGCACCGAAAGCTGGCTTACTGAAACACTGAGCTTCCTGATTAACAGCCTACTGGCCACCAACGTTTATTCTTGCTTGTACTGGCCACCATCATGATGTGTGTAGGCAAAAGATGTACTCCATGCGATTAGGTGGTCCACATGGACGGGATAAGGGTGCGATATTTCCGTGTCCGTCAATATATTTATATACGCACGCGTACGTACGCCTGCAATAGATCGATTCACGTTACGTGCGCAATAGCGATTTAACCTAGCTCGTAGCCGTCGGCGCGGACCGATGACTGGCAGCGGCGGCGCACAGAGCACGCCATCCACGTCGGTGGAGTGGTCCGATCTCCCCGGTGATCTCCTTGACCTGACCTGATTTTGCATGGAAACCTCCACCTCCGAAGGAAACAGTTGATCCGGTGAAAGCGAAGCGCACTCTGGATGCCCTGAAGTGACCATCATCGCATCCGCCGGATTCCAACTATGTCCGCTGTATTAAAAAGACATATGAATATGCCTGGCGGTCGGGAAGTACTTCCAGTGATGCAAGATTAGCACAACGAAGAAGTCGGAAAACAATTCCCCAGCTCGGCGAATAGGCGAAGCAATCGTGCCCCCCGCTCAAGGTGTCTAGCGATATCGTCTCTAATAATCCGGGGCTATTGCCCGGTACCGATCCTGGTGATTACCTGAGCGATGATGTAGAGTTTGAAACATTATAGGCAGTAGAGATCTTCAGATACGAGTACGGGAAGCCTCTCGTCAAACCTTATCATTCTCCTCTAACAACGATGATGCGAAGATTGCATGAATGGTACATGGATAACTGCAAGAAGTCTGGAAAGGACGGTATGATGGTGAGAATTAAAGATGAGTACGGCCTCATTGGAGTTGAGTTGCTGCCTGTTGAATTTGTGGAGTTATTTCAGTTATTCAATCAAGACGTCGTCGACAAACAACTCAAGACTTGCTACTGTCTGTAAGTATTACCTATGTAATTAAGTCTCCATAGCTTAGCTCCTTCAATTAATGTATATATAATTATCCTCAGTATATTATGCAGATTTAAGATCATCGGATGCAAAAAAGGACAAATCAATGACATTGGGTTCATTAACCCAAATACCATAAATGAATGGTCGGTTAAAAAGGGAGTCAAAGATATTGAGGACAACTTGCTACAATCGTTACTTCGACATCAAAACAAAGCTAAAATACTCTTTCCTTACAACTTCAAGTGAGTGTTACTGTCTTGTGCATATTCGGTTTCGCTTGCTTGAGGTTATAGTAATGTATCATGAGTTATGCGTGCGCAGCTTCCACTTTATTCTGCTAGAGATTAAGCTTGACCGGGGAATAGTAACTGTCTAAGACTCGAGACGTAAAGATCCCTAGGATTATGCGAACATGACTGCAATGCTCCAGAAGTAAGTTCAATCGATCATTATCGCACCATATCGGCAACTTTTGTTCATTTGCTGATATCAAGTAATCATTTCCTTTGCCTGACAGGGTTTGGAAAAAGTTCATCGGAATGGTTCCGGGTCTGCAGAGGGAGCTGTGATTTACACACCCCAAAGCAAGTAGTACTAGATAGTTCCGCGCATCTCTCATTGATTCTAATTTCATCAATACAATTTATCATGCTTGATTACCAGTTTATTGAATTTTATTTCTCATAAAGTGCTTGTGGCAGGAAGGCGGAAATAATTTATGTGGATACTACGTTTGCGAGTTCATCTTCAACTCGACCTCTTAGCGGGGCTACTCTGACGAACAATATGAAGTACGTAAACTATATTCACAATTTTATTTTATTACCATCAATTGTGTTGAGTTTCATTCATATATATGTATTGACCCCCTTCTTTAAATTAGTTGTGGCAGATGCGGGATGAACTCCTACCACATGATCGCATACGAGCAATTCTAGAGGAATTGACAGGATCTTTCTTGACCACGTCATACATAAAGACGGAGAATGTCATGTGGAAGTTGACATGGATTTTAGATGTTAGGCATGGTAAGTATATTGTATATACGTAGTAGCGTCGGATAGATATACGAAAACTTGTTGTTCGACCAATCTCGGAGAAAGAGAGGTCACTTCTCTATATGTATATGTTCATGATGATCTTCTGTAATTAATGGTTCCTTCATTTTCGTACTAGCTATCGTGTCGAGTTCTCTCTATACGTACAGTAGCTAGCGTCGACCAAGCATGGAGAAAGAGAGGTCACTTCTCTCTATTAGCTAGCTAACATAATATGATCAAACTCCCAAATTAACCCTCCAAAACCCCTACCCCCCTCCTCTTAAAAAAACAAAAAACCCAGCGCATGCGAGGTGCTGACCCATGGCTACCTTTTGGTCCCGGTTGGTGTTACCAACCGGGACTAAAGGTCCTCCTACCTGCACGCCCCGCAGCGGCCACATGGAGCCCCTTCTGTCCCGGTTCGTAAACAAACCGGGACTAAAGGTTTTGGGCTTTAGTCTCGACCCTTTAGTCCCGGTTCAAGAACCGGGACTAAAGGCTCTCTGGAACCGGGACTGATGCCTTGTTTTCTACTAGTGATATAATTCTATTGTATAAATGGATGGATGTAGTAACACATGTCTCATGGTTTGAATAAAGGGCTTAGGAGTAAAGTTATGGCCAAATGACACATATATTTATGAAAAGACTTATCATTCTATTGTCAAAATGGATGGTGCGGCAACGCGCGCCGGCAATGATCTAGGGGAGTTTATTGATCTCCTTTTTGCTGCCATCTCCATTTAGCTAGAAAAACGATCTTGTATTATGGGTCGGAGGGAGTACATGTTATTCTCTGAGCATATGGAAGCTCCCATCTACTCCAACTGGATCTGGAAATCCAAGTGTCTTGGCTTTCATTTGGCTGTTGCATTTGCGAGATTAATTGACTCAATAAATTTGGTTGGGTGTAGGGGAGAACGTATAGATGAGTTTTTTTTTCATTCTGTAATGATGTGACTGTGCCTCCTAGTCTTGTTTTGCTCTTCTCCCTTTTTTCTACAAAGAGGCCGGTAAAAAAATCATGGCCTTTTTTTGTGAGGAAAATGATGGTAACATTTTGCTTTTGGCTAGTGATTATTATCGCACTGCTTTGGTTCGCAGCACAAATTGTGTGTATGTTTTTATGAGATTTGGAGTTACAAAAGTAAAGCCAAGATATCTTTCAACCAAAAAGAAAACTAAGTGAAGGTTGTGTTTTTCTTTACAGTATTTTCAGATCTGCAAAGAAAAAAAGACAAGAATTTGGAGAAGTGGAGATTTGGAGTTACAAAAGTAAAGCCAAGATCTCTCCGAACCCAAAAAAGAGGAGTAAAGTCATTACATTTAAATCTCAAGAGGAAGGCCAATTATGTCATGTCAGCAATTCTACTCTCGGGGCATAGATTCTTTAGAGTATTTTCGTATGTGCAAAGTTTAAAAAAAATAAAAAATGGAGAAGTGGGGTATCGATCCCCATACCTCTCGCATGCTAAGCGAGCGCTCTACCATCTGAGCTACATCCCCTTCGTGTTGAACGAATAATTAACATCTGAATTGATTGTGGGCGAATCTACACTCCCTGGCTGCATGATTCCAGTAGCAATGAAACGACTCAAACAGAAGCATAAACACTGAGGAAAGAAAGTGACTTAAATCGATTTTTATTGCTAGTGTAGTTTTCCAGCCAGCCAACGTTTATTCTTGCTTGCACTAGCCACCTTGATGATGTGTGTAGGCAAAAGATGTACTCGATGCGATTAGGTGGTCCACATGGACGGGATAAGGGTGCGATATTTCCGTGTCCGTCAATATATTTATATACGCACGCGTACGTACGCCTGCAATAGATCGATTCACGTTACGTGCGCAATAGCGATTTAACCTAGCTCGCAGCCGTCGGCGCGGACCGATGACTGGCAGCGGCGGCGCACAGAGCACGCCATCCACGTCGGTGGAGTGGTCCGATCTCCCCGGTGATCTCCTCGACCTGATCTGCAGCAAGGTCACCCCGCTGCTCCATCGCGTCCGCTTCGCCGCCGTATGCAGGTCGTGGCGAGCCGCTGCCATCGCAGCGAGGCAGGCGGCGCCGCCCGCCTTACCCTGGCTCGTCTTCCCAGGCGATGACTGCATGACAAAGCGTGTATACTGCCCCGAGGACGGCGGGGTCCTGCAGATCCCTCTCCTGAACGAGGTGCTCATTGGCAAGAAGTTCGTGGGAGCTCACGATGGGGGCTGGGTTGCAGCGCTAGGCGACAACATGCAGCTTGCGATCGTGAACCTCTTTTCCGGTGTTGAGGTACCGCTCCCCGCTAAGGACCTGAGCAGGGGCTGCTCAGGCCAGGACAACTCAATCCGGAAGGTTATTTTTTCAGAATCTCCAACCTCAAGCGGCTGCATCATTGCAGCCATCACCAGCCTATACAACATCACACTCTGCGGGATTCGTTATCCGGGCAGCGGGTGGAGGACAAGCAAATTTTATCAATATTGCATCACCGACATCATATTCTACAATGGATACCTCTATGGCCTTGCCAGCTCCAACGATCTGGTCAGGTTTGAAATAGGTATGAACAAGGATGGAGGGCCAGTGATCACTGACAAACAACAATGGTTGCATATAAAAATCGGTAGCATTGCTATCGGGTTCCCGTGCTACCTCATTGAGCTGAACGACAAGTTGGCGATGGCAGTGAAGATTTGTCTGGTCCATACCCGTGAGCCTTTGTTCAAGGTGTTTGAGATTGTTGACGAATTGACGTCAAGGTACACTCGCAAGTGGAAGGAGGTGACAAGCTTGGGTGATTATGCCTTGTTTTTAGGGAAAAGGTGGTCCAAGGCGGTATATGTGCCTTCTGCTAAACGCGGGGAGGTGCAGAGAAGCTGCATCTATGCTGATGATATGAATTACTTGACGAGTTTGGATGGCAAAGGCGACCGTCTATATCATATGCCAGATGAAAACAGTAACAATTTTACCAAGATGATCAAATCAGTAGGATCATATGTATATGCCGGTTATTTTCCATGTGGCATGTGGATTCTCCCTCCAAATTTCTAGCAGAGCAAGAATAGTCAAGCGTGGCACCTTCAAATGTATTCCGAGTGTGCACATTATGGAAAGTTACATTTTACCTTGTTAAAATAGTGGCTGCCCATTTGTAGTATGGTTGGAATATTGTGTCGTAAAATAACAAAAAAAAACTTAATCCATCATATATGTTGCTTAATCACTCTAGCTATGTGTTTGGAAAATGGTTTTGAATATTAATTTTACTATATGCTAGCTAGGACCCACATGCCATCCAAGAATAGTTGTAAAGCGCCCAATTTATTGAGTAGTTTATGATTTAGTCCATCATAAGACTTTTTTCACAAAGTAAGCATCCAAAGTATAAGCAGCATATCAGGAGTCCTTGTCAAGCTTCGCGGCAGAATTCTGCAACAACTTTGCTCAACCCGGGTTCTCCATAGATTGCAGCTGCACGCCACGGGTACATGTATGATGATATAGATATATAAATTGTGCAATGGCCCATGGCAGCACCGGACCGTCTCACAGGCGAGCTTCCTTTGCCCAACGAGTGCCATACACAAAGATAGCCATGCAGCATAATCGATAAACTTGCTTTCTCTCGCAATATGTTTCTTTGCACAGAGAACTAGCACTCAACTTGCTTCCTCTCGCGAATGTCCCTTTTAGTGAGCATTCCACGCGCCATCATTTTCCGGTGAAAGGATTCAAAAACGTACTACAAAACTGTACAAGACTTCACAAACACCCGTCCGCTAAGGTGTGGTAGGCTGAAAAGGCTTGTCTACTGTTATATAGTTTCCTTGAATCACACATATTTCCCAATAACATTGTTATCAAGTATAATTCTATGGTTCTGAATATTCAGTACATAATCAAAAATAAATGCTAATGTTGTGTGAGGAAGGGCCCTTGATTAAGTGCCCAAGCAATAGTCAACACTAACTGTCTTCCATTAATGCATCCAATTTAGCAAAATAGGTGTCCTTAGGTAAAAAGATCAAGATTTGCCAGGGTTCTTGTCTGAAACATGGGAATGCCCAAAGCTAGCACAGATGCTTAACAAGAATACCTAAAGTGATCATGAACAAACAGGCAACGCAAGGCAGAATGCAAATGTTTAAATTTTCATGAAAGAAGAATAAATAAATAAATAAATAGAATATGTCAACAAATCTCATAATCAAGAAGAGCTCGATCTGCACGAAACTAGTAAAATGAATATCGAAGAAGCATTTCTGGATCAGCATCCCCACACCACATTTGATTAAACATGTTGCTCAAATGGAAGGCACAAACCAAAAGGAGGGTAATAACACTAGTAGAAAACAGGGCATTTGTCCCGGTTCGTAAGGGCTAAGGGTCGTTACTAATGCATCCCCCCTTTATTCCCGGTTCTAACACGAACCGGGACAGATGTGCCTCCACGTGGCCGGTGCGTCGAGCCCAGGCAGGAGGGCCTTTGGTCCCGGTTGGTGGCACCAACCCGGACCAAAAGGCATCCACGCGTCAGCATTTCAGTGGCCGGGGTTTTTGTTT
>NC_041386.1:677773817-677777901 GCF_002162155.2 Triticum dicoccoides | reverse complement strand
TTGTGTGGTTAATTTAGGTCTTTCATATATTGTGTTAGCTAGCTAATTAATAGAGAGAAGTGTCATCTCTTATGTCCGTGCTTGGTCGACGCAACGTACTGAACATAGAGAGGCCCTCGACACGCTAGCTAGTAAAAAAATGAAGGGAACCATTAAGTACAGAAATTCGTCATGCATACCGAGAGAAGTGATCGATCGACCTTAACTTCTCCGAGAGATTGGTCGAACAACAAGTTTTCGTATTATCTATCCGACGCTACTGGCTATATACATATACAATATGTAAGATCTCTTACAATCCCCTAGCAATTGAAATCAACTTCCACATGATATTCTCCGGCTTTATTGATGACGTGGTCAAGAAAGAATCCCGCCAATTCCTCTTGAATTGCTTTCATGCGATCTTGTTCTAGGAGTTCATCCCGCATCTGCCACATCTAATTTGAAGAAGGGGGTTAATACATATATGAATGAAACTCAACAGAAATGATGGTGTAATAAAATGAAATTGTGAATATTATTGCTTACGCACTTCATATAATCTTTTAGAGTAGCCCCGCTTATTTTTCAAAGTCGCGTTGTAGATGAACTCGCACACGTAGTATCCACATAAATTATTCCCTTCTTCCTGCCACAAGCACTTTACGAGAAATAGAGGTCAATCAAACTGATAATGAAGCATTATAAATGGCATTGATGAAAGTATAGCTATAGAATCAACGGGAGATGCGCACAACTAGCTAGCTAGTAGTACTTACTTTCGGGTATGTATATCGCAGCTCCTTCGGCAATCCCGGAACTTCTGTAGTGAACTGTTTCCAAACCCTGCAAGACAAAGAAAATAATTATTATTACTTGAGATATCAGGAAATGAACAAAAAGTTGCCGATATGGTGCGATAATGATCGATTGAACTTGTTGAGCATTTTAATCATGTCCGCATAGGTTCCGGGATTTTTTCGTCTCGAGTCTAAGACGTTTACTACTCCCCGCTCAAGCTTAATCTCCAGAAGAACATAGTGGAATCTGCACACGCATGCATAACTCATCAATTACATTATTATAACCTCGCTCGAGTAATAAAGGGAAACCGAATATGCACACGACATTAACACTCACTGGAAGTTGTAAGGAAAGAGTATTAAATCTTTGTTTTGATTTTTGATCAATGATTGTAGCAAGTTGGCCTCGGCCTCTTCGGCGTGCTTTGTAACCTGAATTTCATCTATGATATTTGTGTTAATGAACCCAATATCATACATTTCTTGTTTTTTGCACTCGACGATCTTCAATCTGCATAATATAGTGAGGATAATTAATTATAAATACATGCAATGAAAGAGCTGAGATATATATACAGAGACTTAATGACAGAAATAATACTTACAGACAGTAGCAAAAGACCGTTAGTTTATCGAGGGCCTTTTGATTGAAGAACTCGAAGAACTCCTCAAATGGAACAGTCAACAGATCAGTTCCAATGAGGTCGTGCTCCTCTTTAATATTCAGATACAAAGCATTCGTCCCCCCTAGACTATCTGCAGTTTTTCATGTACCAATTATGGAATCTTCGCATCATAGTTGTTAGAGATTTTTCATCTTTGACGAGAGGCTTCCCGTACTCGTATATGTGTTCGTCCACCTCCAAGAAATCGGGAAGTTGATCGTCAGGCAGGTAATCTGCAAGATTGCCATAACCGGCCACCGTCCCCGGAGCATTAGCGACGATGTCGCCGCTAGACACATTGAGCGGGGGCACGATTGCTTTGCTTGTTCGCCGAGCTGGGCAATTTTTTCCCCAGCTGCTCGTTCTTTTAACCTTTTATCACTGACAGTACTTCCCGACCGCTCCGCTTCGAGATATGTCTGTTCAGTAATGCGCTCATAGTTGGTTCTCGGCGGAGACTTTGGTGGTTTCCTCAGGGCATCAGTAGTGCGCTTTGCTTTCACTGGATCTACCTTCTCCTTCGGAGGTGGATGTCTCTTTGCTTTCAACCCTTCAAAGAAGTCGTCCACTTCGGCCTACACGATCTTCGCGTTTTCCTCCTTGGTCCTCTCGTATGGTAACTTCTCTAGAGGCTTGAGAGAAGGACCGTATCTGTATTGCCTCCCACCTCTGCTGGATATACTGCTAGACGCCAGAGCAGATGGAGCGGCTACGGCGCCTGTCTTCTTTCGTGCTTGCTTACGAGGCGGAGGAGAACGACTACGACGCGTCGGAGCAGCAGGGGCGGCGGCGGGTCTCTTACGCCCTTGCTGGCGAGGCGGAGAAGGAGGAGGCTGCTCGCTGCTCGGGCGCGCCGGCGCAGGCGGAAAAGGAGGCGGAGTGCCGCCACGCGCCGGAGAAGAAGGAGGCTGCCGGCTGCTCGGGCACGCCGGCGCAGGCGGAGAAGGAGGTGGAGTGCTACCACGCGCCAGAGTAGGAGGCCGAGTGCCCTGATCGTCACTCGCCGGAGGAGGAGGCGGTGGAGCAGGGTGCCCTGACTCGCCGGAGGAGGAGGAGGAGGCGTCTAGTTCGGAAGCTTGATGAACTCCTTCCGCCATAGGCATGGAGTCTTCAGAGCAGAACCCAACCGAGTCTCCCCTTCACTAGTAGGGTGGTCAAGCTGGAGGTCCTCAAATCCCTCCGTTATTTCGTCCACCATCACCCTAGCATATCCTTCTGGAATCGGACGACAGTGAAAAGTTGCGCCGTGTTCAGAAGGTCGAACTTGGCCGACAGCCGCCTTGACTTTTAAGTTCTGCCATTGCGTCATAAGGTGGCAATTTTGAGCCTCCGTGATAAAATCCACGGGGTAGCTAGCAGGAGCCGTCAAGATATGCTCCAGCTGAAGCAGCTCGGTGGAAGCCACGCTGCTTCTCCGCTGAGATGGCGGGGTAGCTTCGGGGGAAGCTTCGGCAAGTCGTTTGCTGCGATCTGCTTCTCGTTCCTCTAGCCCTTGTACCCTTTCATGCAGCGCCTGCAGTTGGCTCAGCTCCAGTTTCTTCCTCCTCTCGTGGGTTTTGTAACCCCCCTCGTCTGGAAAATCAACCTTCCACGGAATGGAGCCTGGCGTGCCTCGTGTCCGTCCAGGGTGCTCAGGATTCCCGAGGGCCATTGTGAGCTCGTCCTTCTCCCTGTCTGGAACGAACGTCCCTTGCTGTGCTGCATCGATATAGTGCCGAAGCCTGTTGACTGGTGTTTTCAGTTGCTCGTCCGTCCAATGGCACTTCCCTGATACAGGGTCCAAGGTTCTGCCAACCCCGAAGAACCAAGTCCGGCAACGGTCTGGCCATCTCATTGTCTCTGGTTAGTGGCGTCGATGCTGCCTCGAGAGAGTTTGTCGGGTAGGGGCGCGGCGGGAGGGGTAGGAGACCAACATCGTTTTTTCTCTAGGGTTTGGGTGTCCTCGAGAGTTTTGATCGAGCGAGAGGGCCGAGGGGGGTGCTGCCGTGGTATAAGTTATCACGGTCGAGAGGGGGTATATATATCGACCGCTCCTCATGTGGAGGTTATTCGGGAGGGGTTATATCGACAACGATGACATACATACATGGGAAAATAATGTTATCGGGGAGGGGGTATATCGATCCTCCCCCCTCGTGTTGAAGTTATCAGGAGGGGGTATATGGACAACGACATACCCGATAAAAAATAAGAAGACAAAAGAAGAAATAAAAAGAGGAGAAGAAGAAAGGAATAGAATAGAAGATCGAAGAAAAAAAGAAGAAAAAAAAGAGGAGAAGAAGAAAGGAATAGAGGAGAAGAAGAGAAAATAGAAAATATTTTCTATTTTCTCTTCTTCTCCTCTATTCCTTTCTTCTTCTCCTCTTCTTTTTCTTCTTTTTTCCTCTTCTTATTTATTTCTCCTCTTCTCCTCCTTTCTTCCTCTTCTTATTTTCCTTTTCCTCTCATTCTTTTAGTATTGCTTGTTTTTCAAAAAAAATGTTCAAATAGAAAATTTCGAAAAAAGTAAAGGTTTTGCCTAATGCATTGTTCATATGAATATACAAACATTTGTATATTCTACAATAATTAATATCACCAAAAAATCCTAATTTTCTAAAAATCTATCTTTTGCATATATGAAAACATTAATACACA
>NC_041386.1:677756997-677773211 GCF_002162155.2 Triticum dicoccoides | reverse complement strand
GGGGCAGGGGCTCGGGGCGGCACGCGGTCACGGGGACGGCGGTCTCGGGTGGCACGCGGTGACAGGGGCGAGGAGGGTGGGCTCGGGGAGGCAGGCGACGACGGGGACGAGGACGACGGGCTCGGGGAGGCCGGCGACGAGGACGGCGCGTGCTCGGGGAGGCCGGCGACGAGGACGGCGCGGGCTCGGCGAGGCCTGCGACTTGGACGGCGCGGGCTCGGGGAGGCGATGGCCTTGGCGGCGGCGGCGACGGCGAGGTGGATCAGCCTGACGGCGTCGATGAGCTCGGCGTCGTCGGGGGCCGCCGCCGAGGTGTATCAGCCTGACAGCGTCGATGAGCTCGGCGTCGTCGGGGGATGGGGGCAATTGGCGATGAAAACTGAGAATTTTTCACAAGTGTTTCTTATATAGTCAAAGCATTGGTCCCGGTTCGTGGCACCAACCGGGACCAATGCCCCCCTTTAGTCCCGGTTTGTGCCACCAACCGGGACCAAATGCCAGTGTTCGGCAGCCCAAAGGGCGGGAAGCGGCGGCCTTGGGTCCCGGTTGATGGCACCAACCGGGACTAAAGGGCGGCATTTGTCGCGGTTGGTGCCATGAACCGGTATCAATGCCCCCCTTTTGTCCCGGTTGGTGTCACCAACCGGGACCAAAGGCCCCTATGCTGCCCGCGTCGCGGCCAAAGTTTAGTCCCACCTTGCTAGTTGAGAGGGCTCGAGAGTGGTTTATAAGCGCTGCTGCGCCCACCCTCTTGAGCTCCTCTCAACTGCAGGCTTTCGGGCCTAATCTCACACTATGCTGCTCTGGGCCTATTGGGCCTTCTGCGGGCCTGAATCCTGACCCAGGTTGGGTTTCTAGTCGTATTCAGGCCGTGGTGGCCCAACAGGTGGCAGTTTTTTAGTTTTTTTCCAGTTTTTTAGTTTTGTTTTTTGCATTATTAATTTTTTTGTTTTTTGCTTTATTTTTTAATTCTTTTTGCTTTTAGGTCAGAAAAATTATAAACTTTCTTTTAGTGCCATTAGCTTTCAAATTTGAATAGCTAAAATTTGAATTCTTTGAAATTTGTGTGAATCACAAGTTTGTGATTAACTTTACTATAATAATAGTTTTTTTTTCATTTTTTGTTTTGTTTTTTGCATTATTTATTTTCTTTTGTTTTTTGCTTTATTTTTTAATTCTTTTTACTTTTAGGTCAGAAAAATTATAAACTTTCTATTAGTGCCATTAGTTTTAGAAAAAATATGAACTTTCTGTTAGTGCCATTAGTTTTCAAATTTGAATAGTTAAAATTTGAACTCTTTGAAATTTGTGTGAATCACAAGTTTGTGATTAACTTTACTATAAAAATATTTTTTTTTCATTTTTTTTGTTTTTTGCATTGTTTATTTTCTATTTTTTTGCTTTATATTTTAATTCTTTTTGCTTTTAGGTCAGAAAAATTATAAACTTTCGGTTAGTGCCATTAGTTTTAGAAAAATTATAAACTTTCTGTTAGTGCCATTAGTTTTCAAATTTTAATAGTTAAAATTTGAATTCTTTGAAATTTGTGTGAATCACAAGTTTGTGATTAACTTTACTATAAAAAATGAGCATAGGTGCGCCTATAGAGAGAATTCAACCTAAATTCATAATAAATCTCTATGAATTTCAGAGAAATTCAGTATGAATTTAGGTCAAATTCCCTGTATAAGGGCATCTATTTTCACTTTGAGAGGAGCTCAACAAGGAAGAGAGGGAGGGGCTTATAAACCGGTGTGAGCGCCCTTCGGTTGGCGAGGTGGGACTAAACTCAGACCGCATTGAGGATCAACCCTTTAGTCCCGGTTTGTGGCACAAACCGGGACCAATGGCCCAAGTGGCTGCCCTGTTGAGTGTTCTTTGTGAGAACATAGTTGACAAGGAGCGAACCGGGATTAATGGTATTACGAGGGTCGAACCATAAGACATTAAAGCGTTTCAAATGAACTTTGAAAAAGTTGAAAGTTGGCACGGTATCATAATTTCACCCACATAGCATGTGCATGTACAAAACGGACAATGGTATCATACTCGTCTATTACAAAGTTGGCATGGTATCATCATAATAGTTGCGGGAGAAAGTCTTCACTTTTTCTTCGCTTGTGTCATTTGCTTATTGCACCGTAACCATGGATAATCTTCATCGTTTATCAGTATGCTTGGGTCAGCCTTGACTTTTAAGGGAGAAATTTCATGAAACTTTTCATAATCTTCAGACATGTCTGTCTTACCCTCCACTCCCACAATGTCCCTTTTTCCTGAAAGAACTATGTGGCGCTTTGGCTCATCGTATGATGTATTCGCTTCCTTATCTTTTATTTTTCTCGGTTTGGTAGACATGTCCTTCACATAGATAACCTGTGCCACATCATTGGCTAGGACGAACGGTTCGTCAGTGTACCCAAGATTTTTCAGATCCACTGTTGTCATTCCGTACCGTGGGTCTACCTGTACCCCGCCTCCTGACAGATTGACCCATTTGCACTTAAACAAAGGGACCTTAAAATCATGTCCGTAGTCAAGTTCCCATATGTCCACTATGTAACCATAATATGTGACCATTCCCCTCTCGGTGCCTGCATCAAAGCGGACACCGCTGTTTTGGTTGGTGCTCTTTTGATCTTGGTCAATCGTGTAAAATGTATTCCCATTTATCTCGTATCCTTTCCAGATCGTAACAGTCGAAGATCGTCCCCTGGACAACAAGTACAGCTCATCAAAAATAGTGTTGTCACCTATGAGACGTGTTTCCAACCAACTGCTGAAAGTCCTGATGTGTTCACTTGTAATCCAGTCGTCGCACTGCTCCGGGTGTTTGGAGTGCAGACTGTTCTTTTGTTCATCGACATAAGGGGTCACCAAGGTAGAGTTCTGTAGAACTGTGCAGTGTGCTTGAGACCAAGAATATCCGTCCCTACATATTATTGAGTCCCTTCCAAGCATGCCTTTTCCAGTCAGTCTCCCCTCATACCGCGATTTAGGGAGACCTATCTTCTTAAGGCCAGGAATGAAGTCAACACAAAACCCGATGACATCCTCTGTTTGATGGCCCATGGAGATGCTTCCTTGTGGCCTAGCGCGGTTACGGACATATTTCTTTAGGACTCCCATGAACCTCTCAAAGGGGAACATATTGTGTAGAAATATGGGCCCCAGAATGACAATCTCGTCGACGAGATGAACTAGGACGTGCGTCATGATATTGAAGAAGGATGGTGGGAACACCAGCTCGAAACTGATAAGACATTGCGCCATATCACTCCTTAGCCTTGGTACAATTTCTGGATCGATCACCTTCAGAGAGATTGCATTGAGGAATGCACATAGCTTCACAATGGCTAATGGGACGTTTTTCGGTAGAAGCCCCCTCAATGCAATCGGAAGTAGTTGCATCATAATCACGTGGCAGTCATGAGATTTTAGGTTCTGAAACTTTTTCTTAGCCATATTTATTATTCCGTTTATATTCGACGAGAAGCCAGTCGGGACCTTCATACTAACCAGGCATTCAAAGAATATTTCTTTCTCTTCTTTGGTAAGAGCGTAGCTGGAGGTACCTTCATACTGCTTCGGAGGCATGTCGTCTTTTTCGTGCAAACGTTGCAGGTCCTCCCCTGCCTTAGGTGTATCTTTTGTCTTCCCACACACGCCCAAGAAGCCTAGCAGGTTCACGCAAAGGTTCTTCGTCACGTGCATCACGTCGATCGTAGAGCGGACCTCTAGGTCTTTCTAGTAGGGTAGGTCCCAAAATATAGATTTCTTCTTCCACATGGGTGCGTGTCCGCCAGCATCACTCGAAATAGCTAGTCCGCCGGGACCCTTTCCAAAGATTACGTGTAAATCATTGACCATAGTTAGTACGTGATCACCGGTACACATGGCGGGTTTCTTCCGGTGATCTGCCTCGCCTTTGAAATGCTTGCCTTTCTTTCGACATTGATGGTTGGTCGGAAGAAATCGATGATGGCCCAGGTACACATTCTTCCTGCAGCTTCCCAGGTATGTACTTTCGGTGTCAAGTAAACAGTGCGTGCATGCGTGGTATCCCTTCTTTGTCTATCCTGAAAGGTTACTGAGAGCGGGCCAATCGTTGATGGTCACGAATAGCAACGCCTTTAGGTCAAATTCCTCCTGTTTGTGCTCATCCCACGTACGTACACTGTCTCCATTCCATAGCTGTAAAAGTTCTTCAACTAATGGCCTTAGGTACACATCAATGTCGTTGCAGGGTTGCTTAGGGCCTTGGATGAGAACTAGCATCATAATGAACTTCCGCTTCATGCACATCCAAGGAGGAAGGTTATACATACATAGAGTCACGTGCCAGGTGCTGTGATTGCTGCTCTGCTCCCTGGAAGGATTAATGTCATCCGCGCTTAAAGCAAACCATAGGTTCCTTGGGTCACGTGCAAACTCAGACCTGTACTTTCTCTCGATTTTTCTCCACTGGGACCCGTCAGCGGGTGCTCTCAACTTCCCGTCTTTCTTACGGTCCTCACTGTGCCATCGCATCAACTTGGCATGCTCTCCGTTTCTGAACAGACGTTTCAACCCTGGTATTATAGGAGCATACCACATCACCTTCGCAGGAACCCTCTTCCCGGGGGCTCGCCGTCAACATCAGAGGGTCATCTCGTCTGATCTTATACCGTAATGCACCGCATACCGGGCATGCGTTCAGATCCTTGTATGCACCGCGGTAATGCAGTCATTAGGGAAGGCATGTATCTTCTGCACCTCCAATCCTAGAGGGCATACGACCTTCTTTGCTGCGTATGTACTGTCGGGCAATTCGTTATCCTTTGGAAGCTTCTTCTTCAATATTTTCAGTAGCTTCTCAAATCCTTTGTCTGGCACAGCATTCTCTGCCTTCCCCTGCAGCAATTCCAGTACGGTACCGAGCTTTGTGTTGCCATCTTCGCAATTGGGGTACAACCCTTTTTTGTGATCCTCTAACATGCGATCGAACTTCAGCTTCTCCTTTTGACTTTCGCATTGCGTCCTTGCATCGACAATGACCCGGCGGAGATCATCATCATCGGGCACATCGTCTGGTTCCTCTTGATCTTCAGCAGCTTCACCCGTTGCAGCATCATCATGCACATCGTCTGGTTCCTCTTGATGTTCAGTAGCATCACCGTATTCAGGGGGCACATAGTTGTCATCATACTCTTCTTCTTCGCCGTCTTCCATCATAACCCCTATTTCTCCGTGCCTCGTCCAAACATTATAGTGTGGCATGAAACCCTTGTAAAGCAGGTGGGTGTGAAGGATTTTCCGGTCAGAGTAAGACTTCGTATTCCCACATATAGGGCATAGACAACACATAAAACCATTCTGCTTGTTTACCTCAGCCACTTCGAGAAAATCATGCACGCCCTTAATATAGTCGGAGGTGTGTCTGTTACCGTATATCCATTGCCGGTTCATCTGTGTACATTATATATAATTAAGTGTGTCAAAAATCATTACAGAACATCATGAATAGATAATTAAGTGACCAAATTAATAGAAGTTCATTATCACATTAAAACCAAAGTACATACATAGTTATCATCTTCAAGCGAAAATCATTACAGAACAACATAAAGCTCTTCAGAGCATCTAAATTAATTAAACCATACATTGAAACTATGTAAAACATTTCAATGCAAAAACAAATGCGATCATAATCGCAACCAAGGTAACAACTGATCCAATGGCATAATGATACCAAGCCTCGGTATGAATGGCATATTTTCTAATCTTTCTAATCTTCAAGCGCATTGCATCCATCTTGATCTTGTGATCATCGATGACATCCGCAACATGCAACTCCAATATCATCTTCTCCTTCTCAAATTTTCTTTTTTTTTTCCTTCAAGAAATTGTTTTCTTCTTCAACTAAATTTAACCTCTCGACAATAGGGTCGGTTGAAATTTCCGGTTCAACAACCTCCTAGATAAATAAAATCTATGTCACGTTGGTCGGCATAATTTTCATAAACAATAAATGAACCAATAGTTATGAAAAGATAATATATATCACATCCGAATCATAGACAGGACGAGGGCCGACGGGGGCGGATACCAAAACCATCGCACTATATAAGATGCAATAATAAAAGTAAGAAAATAATACAAGTATCTATGTAAACATACAAGTAAGAATATTTTTCCTTTCAGAAAGAAGATAAGAACAAGAGGCTCACCACGGTGGTGCCGGCGATGAGATCGGCGCGGGTGATCGACGACGGTGAAGACGGGGACGGGGCGTGACGGACCACTAAACCTAGACAAATATTGAGGAAAATGGAGCTTGGAGGTCGAGCTTGGAAAGGAGAAAGCTTATGTAGTGTGGCTCGGGCATTCCATCGAACACCTTGTGTGCATAGGAGGTGAGCTAGAGCACCACCAAGCCCTCTCCCCCTCGGCGTCCAGAAAAAACAGAGCAGTGTGCTCTGCTCTTACGTGAGGGGGTATATATAGGCACCTCATTGGTCCCGGTTGGTGGCATGAACCGGGACTAAAGGGCAGCCTTTGGTCCCGGTTCATGCCACCAACTGGGACCAATGGTGGTGGGCCAGGAGCGAGGCCCATTGGTCCCGGTTCGTCCCACCAACCGGGACCAAAAGGTCCAGACGAACTGGGACCAATGGCCCACGTGGCCCGGCCGGCCCCCGGGGCTCACGAACCGGGTCCAATGCCATCATGGGTCCCGGTTCTGGACTGAACCGGGACTAATGGGCTGACCCAGCCTGGACCTTTGCCCCCTTTTCTACTAGTGTAATGTAAGATCCATCAAAGTACAAGGAAGATGTGCATTTAAACAACTAGAAGAAATTTGGAATGATTACTTAAGCAATGCTAACTAAAAATTCAAAGATGAAAGGAACTGGATGGTGGACGCCCCATTATTTAGTAATCAGGTCAGACATGGCAAATAGTTCAGAACTGCAGCTCATTTTCGGTTCTCTGTGTAAGTTTGCAGAACATTTCCAAACATCCAGATCTTACCACCGAGATAGAATAGATGGATCACAGCATAGCAGAACAAGTTATGCACCCAAGCCAGAAATATAATCGCTAAGAGAGCACTAACCAGTCCAAGAACTGAATAAAGTAAGCATGATCCAAAAGTATAATACTCCCTCCGTGCCAAAATAAGTGTCTTGAGCTTAGTACAAATTTGTACTGGAGCTAGTACAAAGTTGAGACACTTATTTTGGGACGGAGAGAGTATGATAAAACCAAGCCCCTCTATGAACTGGGTTGGTCTAAGATGATAAGTTAAGTACCGTTGATTGTACGCCATCACATATGATGCACGCACAACAAAGAAGATGGCAACACCTCCACAGCCAATCCGACATCAACCAGATCTTCTAGCCCTTCCTGGTATGGAAACTGAATCCTGTACAGAAATGGAAGGATAGTGTAAGTGTCTATTGCATCTGCAGAAGTAAAAAAAACTCAGTTATTGCTTCCGGCCTTTGCGCCATGGGCGCAACGGGTCATCTAGTACTTATAATAGACCATACTGTTGTTGTGCAAATTGAAAGCTTTCAAAAGAAGTTAATTGTCTTGCTTGGTACCCAACTTTCTCATGGGGTAGCGAGAAACCCTGATACCGGGTGATATCTAAAGTTTCCGCCCAGTACCCAAAATCCTGACGGCAGCACAGTGCGGCCCCACATGGTTGGGAAGAGTTCCAATCAGCTGCGGCTGTGCAACAGGAGGATGCGAGGTCATGCAACGATGATTTTCCAAGTTGCTCTCAACCTAAACTCTGAGACAACGACCCTACCGGTTGGGTCAACTTAATACTGCACCTTAAAACATACGATGATGTACTGTAAAAAAGCCTCTTAACACTCTCACGTGCCCTTTGCCACTCCTACTAGTTACACCCCGCCTCACCTTCAACTACGACGAAATAATAGCTTACAACGGAGACCTAATTAACCATCTTGCTACATTGGAGAAATGACCAATGATGGTGCCATGTTCAGTGCAGAAAATGTTGCGGACATTGCCATAGCGTTTTACATCCCACGAGGGTCCATGAGGTCACACAGAGTGCTTAGAAGAAGTGAAAGAAAGAAACAGAGCAGCCCAAACCAAAGGTTACACTCAGCCTAACTCAGAACAACAATGCCTGAGAAAAAGATTCATCATGCTGAGCTGCACCCAACCATTTCCCCACGCCTCTCACTCTCAGTGTTATGAGTTTCTATTTGGCTCGCATGCAAAGGCAAGGTCGGAACCATGGCAGTCAACGTGATTTGTTTCTCTTCGGTTCCTCTCTTTCATTTTGGAACTATTGTAGGTGGCAGTGTGGCAGTATCAGGTCTTCTCCATGCCACTACATCTATCTTTTATGACATGGTTTGACTAGGTGCACATGTAGGCAGTTCCACACGTTCTTATACTCCCTCCGTCCCAAAATAAGTGTTCAGCTTTGTACTAACTTTGTTGAGACACTTATTTTGGGATGGAGGGAGTATCTTTCTGGGCGCATAATAATCATGTACAAAATAATGCCTACAGCTATTTGTTATGCCTTTAAGGGAGCATGTGGTTCTTATCTAGGACCACTTCTATTTTCTCTCCTAGTTTTTTGGAGCTCAAATTTATGAAGCTTGGGTTTTAGGTATTTATCATGGTGTTACAAATCTTAATTAAGCTGCTACTGCCTCTGTGTGCTTGTCAGACGAAAATAATATTGCACTTTTGACATGCTCCTTGTTCTAGTTCAAGAATTTGCCTAGAAATGTCAATGTTTTTTTTGCATTACAAGAAGATCTCCCCTGCTGACATACGACATACAGACTGGCATTGATAATATTGTGACCAAATTGCAGTGATGGCAAGGGAAGTTGGGCACCAAAGCTAGTTGGCTCACGTATTGTCAACGTGGTGCTCTCGTCCGTCATTATTTATAGTATACGTTAATGGTAAAAAATTTGGGCTCCTCGGTAATTAAGGAGATCAATAATGTTCGTAAGAATTTGCTATATAAATCTACCATGGAGACAAATTGCATGGTGGTTTCATGTTTGGTCAGTTGGATTCAGATTGATGTAGTAGGTCGGGGGTCATCAACTTTAGAAAGAGATATACCAATTGAAGAAGAAAAAAATACCGTGCTAGAACGGCATCCTGACTCTCTGCGGCACAGAGCGCATTCAGATTGGTCATGCCGACATTGCATGTTTACAATCGTCATGGTCGTCAAGTAACCAAAAAATATCAAGCGGCATTTGCATAATAGCTTGTTCAATCATCAACTCTGCCATCCTTTTGGCCAACTGCCTGAAATGTGTATGTTTACCTTGCTAAACGAATGTATGCACGAGCAGCGGCGCCACAGGATCCGTCTGAGAGTTCTCCTTTAATCCCTCGTCATTGTGCTGCATCTGGACCTGGTGCCGCGGCATGTCTCAGATCAGGCAAGGAACCCTAGCACCCCCACGATCAACACTTTCCATTGCAGGCCGGTGGCGAAGGCGCAGGACGTGACCTCGTCGCCATTGGAGTGCCTAGCATGGGAGAAGCGATGGACGAGGAGAAGTGGTCGATAGTGATGACGTTGAGAGAGGTGGCGCAGTATCCGTGCGTCCCCCATGTGCAGCTAATGGGCGAACGAAATCGCAGTTCCAAACGCGATAGATATATGTACCAAAAGGATACATGCGCATTGTCCCAATGGCTGAAGCGCACACTCTCAGTAAAGAGCTACTTATAGCTCGTCTCCTACAACGCTACACCCCCATCCAGAGGCTACACCCGGCCCAGCTCGGTACAACAATAACCAAGCACAAGACGATAAGATTCCATAAAGTTGATATGTAGGCCGTTCCACAATTCGTTTTATCTTTTGACGCTATAATAATGTTCTAATAATGGCCACTTATTATTCATTGCACATGCGAGGGAGGATGTGGTTCTTATTCGGGATCACTTCTATTTTCTCTGCTCGTGTAAATGAAGCTTCTGTGCTAGGAAACATTTTCATCATGCATGGCATAGTGCATCTTGGGTACTCGCAATACAAACGAAATACTACCATGCAACGATCCCATCACAAAGAAACAATTGTGTGAATTAGACACTAGTGTACAAAATCAACAAAACTCAAATCAAATTGTCATGTAGGTCTGACAAAGATAATATTGCATTTTTTACAGGTTGCACTCTAGTTAAAAAAATACCCCTAGAGATATTTAGGGCTGTTGTTGCATTACAAGGCACCGCAAAGGCTAACCTGCAGCCTTTCTTTAATAAACTTGTGACCAAATTGTAGTGGCCGGCTCATGTTTTGTGGACACTGTGCTCTCATCCATCCTGATTTATCTCTGTTAATTAAATTAAAATTAATCTGTTTGGGCTCCTCGGTAATAAAGGAAATTGTAGTGGACGGCTCATGTTTTGTGAATACTGTGCTCTCATCCATCCTGATTTATCTCTGTTAATTAAATTAAAATTAATCTGTTTGGGCTCCTCGGTAATAAAGGAGAATTCATATCTACGGTAGAGACAAATTGCATCGAGTTTGCATGTTTTAGTCAGCTGGAAAAAGGTTCATATAGTAGGTTGGAACTTGGAGGTCATCGCTCCTAGAAAATTTGGTTACCATCGCTTTCACTGGAAGCCTGGAAATGACATCAATGAAGAGACAAAACACTGTCCTGGATCAGAGCATTACTGAGCTTCATTGTGCATTGTAGCCATCAGCTCAACCACCGCCGTGGCAACTACCTGAAACCAAGAAGCACTTGATCTCCTTCAGCACCCTTGCTCAAGATAATAGTTCAGCACAGTAGGTTGTGGATGTGTCTTCAACGTGGGCCTCTATCCGTGCAGGTACTTCAAGTCGAGGGTGTTGGAGAACTTTTGTTTGCTCGCTTGCATGGACAGGAAGTGGTTCTCTCTGCAGGTTGAAGAACCACGTTTTGCTCGCCCAGATGGGCAAGGCGTGGTTGTGGCCAAGGTTGTTGCAGAACTGTGTCTTGCTTGGGAAATTATACACTGACAATTTAGACACGTCCGCCTGTACGCCCAAGTAGCGGTACCTTGTTTTCAGTTAATACTAAGCACTCAAATCCCGATGTCTCATATTCTCAAACAAGCACCCTTTTTTTCTTGCAATAATTTTGCTAAGGGCTGGTATAGGAGAGAAAGCTGTTGAGAGTCCATGGGCTGTGTCCTAGTCATCAACCATAGATAACACAATCCATCGGTGGTCGTATTTATAGAGATGATTTATCTGCGCATTATTTGGTTGCTCATAACATTTATATAAGATAAATTTCGTCAGATTTTAACTCAGAAGGTCTTCATAAATAATGGAAGTCTCCAATGATGTACAACAAGGGCATGTGCTATCATTTATTTGAACTTGCTTGATACGTGTCCTTTGAAATTGGTAAACGCGCTTCTGAACTAGACGATTTCACGCGCCGCGGGAAAACTCAGATGTTTCTATGAAACATTTTTGTGGCACCACAAGCACAAATTATGTTAAGTTAGCAGCTTAATGGTTTGAGGAATTTATGTAGTACGTGAAACGTAAGTATTTAATGAAAAAATTATCACAGGTTGATTAATATATGGTATCACCAAAATATCTTCAACTATTTGAATAAGGTGGATTAAAAATTTACCTGTGTTGCTTGACTTCCTCTAATTTACTAGAATTTGAAGCTTTGGATTTTATTTGTAGTTTCAAAACATTTTGGAATTATTTAGAACCCAAAATTATTGTAGAGGATATTCATAAGGCCCAAAATAAAGTTTACAAAATTAACATAGTTATTTGGCAACGTATCGGGTGAAAACGCTTGTTCAGTGAGAATCTGAAAACTTTCCCTCTTAACCATTAGATCTAAAATGAACGGATAATATGAGAGGTGGGATCCCCCTTAGCCACTTGAACGTGTTTGACAGAAACCCCCCTGCCGCATCTTAATCTCCTTGTACAACTTCATCTCCTACCTCACGCGATCTAATCCCTGTGAAAACAAATCACCGCCGGAGCTCGCCGGAGACCCCGCGCCCGCGTGCCCGCCGGCCTCGCCGCGCGCGTCATCGCCAAGCACGCCGCTGGCGCTGGAGATGGCGCCGGTGACGTTCACGCCGACGAAGCGCACGCCGCGCTGGGCTCCCTGGGCACGCTCTACGCCGGGGCGAAGGCACTGGGCGACGAGTTCTTCGTCACCGCCGCGCCCGACCGCGACGCGATCCTCTGCCCGGCGATCCCCTCCGCCGCGCTCGCGCTGCTGCTCGCCGGCGAGCCGGCCGCGGCGGCGGTCGCCGCCCCGCCGAAGCAGTACTTCCGGTGCGCGGGCCCATACGGGACGTCGTGCCGCGGGAACCCGACGTGCGTGACGGACGTGGCCGGCCTGCCGTGCCTGGTGTGCCGGCAGCCGATGACGGTGGAGATGCGGTGGAGCCCCGGCGACGCGCACGGCAAGCTGGCGCAGGTGGCGGCGGCAGGAGCAGGAGGTACGTGAAGGAGGGGGTGAGCTACCTGGTGATGGACGACCTCACGGTGGAGCCCATGTCCACCATCTCCGCCATCATGCTGCTCAAGAAGTTCAGAGCTGTTGGCGCCACCGGAGGCCGTTCATAGGTTCTCCTAGTATGTACAGAAAATCACAGGGATCTCCCGTGTCCAACCCGACGGTCATCAACGGCCGCGAGCGCCGGGTCTCCGGCAAGCTCCGGCGGTGATTTGTTTTCACAGGGACTAGATTGCCTGAGGTAGGAGATGAAGTTGTACAAGGAGATTAAGATGTGGAGGGGGTTTCTGTCAAACACGTTTAAGTGGCTAAGGGGATCCCACCTTTCATATTATCCGTTCATTTTAGATCTAATGGTTAAGAGGGAAAGTTTTCAGATTTTCACTGAACAAGCGTGTTCACCCGATACGTTGCCTAGTTATTTTATTTAACAATTGGGCTCAATTTATTCCTTAAGTCCTAAATCTTGTATTTGGATTTACTACATTTTGTAGACTTTTTCTGAACTGGTTTGCATTGATTTTTCAATCAAATTCGAAACACAAAAAGAATTAGGAAAAATGAATATCCAATACAACCTTGCCAACCTTTGCAGCTCCACCCGTACTTGTACATAGGATGTTCCCTTGCACGAAGTGGCTGGATCCCTCTGCCTATCCAAGTGGCCTGTATCTCCTTGTCGGTGAACCTATAACCTTTAACGATGCAATGCAGTTCTTGATGAAGGAACTCGAGTTCTCCCAACACAGCGCCATGTACGTATAGTCATTCCCCAAGACTGCCGACGCGCCGGACGGTCAGCCGAGTACGGTGGCACTCCTATTTGATTGCTATCAATCAGAGTATCGGGGCAGTCCTACTTTGAAGTACTCAATGTTCATCATCAATTGAAAGTGATCACAGACGGTTGCGTTTTATAAACTATGTGAAAAGATATGTTACATTGCACACATAATTTTTATAAAAAACGTATGCAAGGGATCACAGACGGTTGAGTTTTAAAAATGTGTACAATGATAGGCTACACCGCACACACTTTTTTTTGCAATAACATTGTCAAAAGCATCACACACGTTGATGTTTTCAAAGACTGTGCAATGATATGCTACATCTCACACACTACCTTTTCAATAATCATGTGCAAAGCATTAAACATGTTTGTGTTTTTAGAACCGTGTGCAATGATAGTCCGCATCGCATAAACACACCTGTTTTGCAAAAAACTGTTTGGACAATATTGCACATGATCGTGTCTTTTAACTGTGTGTAATATTTCGACGTTAGCCACACTTTTCTTCTCCAACTATGTGTGCTGTTACATCACACACTGTTTGGTCCAAGGTTATGTGATAGGTGCGTCTTGATAGCACCATTATGAAGTAATATCGTCCATGGAGGATTGATTCAACAAAAAATGCTAATCAAATAAATTTCTTCAAATCTCGGCTAATCGCGTAGTGATTGCTCCAGTTGACCGAACAACAAGTAGGTAGCCCGAAGAGTATATAGTCTGAGCTTTGGGTGAATAAGTCAATGACAAGAACTCAAGAATCCATGACCTAACGAGATGAAGGCTGACAAACTAATGTGGTAGTACATGTGAGAGAAGGAGATGGGTTGACGGCAACATAGTAGCCGAGGACCCAGCGGGAGCCTGAGCATTACTGATGAACGACATTGACCAGATTGAGGACTTCAAAACCTATTGAATGGTGTAACAAGACAAATACTCTGTATTAACACGTGCCACCCTTTGACTGAGGTCTCACTTGGACATACGATTTATTTTTTCTTTACAGAGTAGCATTGTCACTCTTCCGTGTTATGAGAGGCGGAGGACATGGCCAGCACGGGCCCGATAAGGGTAGCTGCCCTCACGTCTCAGGCACACGTTCGCATCAAGATATGCATCGAGGGATTTTACCTGGCAAGGGAATCTGCAACAAGCCTTGCCAACTAGCACAAGTGCACATCATCTTTAGTCAGTCACTCGTGCTCTCTAGCAAGCACTGGTGCAAAATCTTTACCCTTGGTTATTAGCGAATAGTTAGGCACCGAGACAAAACAAACAGCAGCAGGTGGTTCTGACAGTGGTTGCTGAAGAACTGCATTTTGCTCGCGGGAATGTGCAGAAAGTAATTCTCGTCGAGGTTGTCGTAGAACTTCATCTTGCTTGCTCAAATAGACACATACGATTTGGACACGTCCGCCTGTGTGCCCAAGCAGTGAAACAAGATCGTCACTTTATGATAATCACTCAATTTCCGATGACTCATATTCTCAAGCAAATGCCTTTTTTTCTTGCAATGATTTTGCTAACAGTTGGCGTAAGTGGGGAAGTTGTAAAGACTCCATGGGCCGTGTGCTACTCATCAAGTATAGAGAGACACACTCCATCGGGGGTCAAATTTATGTAGATGATCTGGTGGCCACACATATTGCGGCTACTTGAAACATTTATATTGCAAAAATTTCACGAGATATATCAGCACGGAAGGTATTAATTAGTGATGGGAGTCTCGAATGCTATACAACAAGGGCATGTGCTATCTTTTATTTGGGCTTGGATGTACATGTTATTTCGAATTTGATCGGACAACTCGTTCAAATTTATCTGTTACAGTTAATCCTCTGTAACTAACTGATCTATATGCATATAATGCAGTGTAGTCTGTAGACTGACTCTTTTTTTTTTTGGTGAAGGAGGTTAAGACCCCCGGTCTCTGCATTAATCGATGCATACCACGACAAGAACATACATCAAGCCAAGCCACCTGAAGCCACCACTCACACCTACAAACTCGATAATTTGAAGTGCTTTCACTCCCGATATCTAAAACCGGTGTCGTCACCGATCCAACTACATAACGTATCGGAACCTACAACCAGTGCAGCAAACCTAAAGTGTACCACATGCACAAGTTTTAGAGGCCACCATCATCGTCAAACAGCTAACCCATCTTCAGAAAAGAGATCCGCATCATCCTTGCCAGTCTGGCCCTCCGTCGACGCCACCATGATGCCCAACGGCTCCACCTCCCTGCGTGCAAACTGCTGAGCACATCGCGGTCGCCGTCGCTACACCACAACACCATGCCGCAAATTACCACCAGCCGTCACAGCTTGAAGTCCCTGGAAGATCTGTCGTTCGTAGCACCTGTCGAACATGCATGACAAAGTGTAGCACATGTCGGCTAGGCATGACTTGGCATCTCTACCAAAGCTTCGTGCAAGACGAAGCCGCTCCACCTCCTGCCCCTGTCATCTAGTGCTGCTCCACAAATGATGCTCCCAAGAGGGAAACGTCGCCGCAGTGACACCATCGCCCGATCTGGAAGACCAGATCCTAGGGTTTCCCCCGGAGCAGAACGAGTGGGTCGACAGTAGTTACATAACGATGCCTTCATCAAGATAACGGCACAGAGCGCCACCATCGCCTGTCGTCGGCTCGGTTTTCACTAGCAACCATGTCTCCCCGACTCGCAGCCGGGACTAGAAGAAGGATCTGGAGATCCGACCACCCAACCTCAGGCCGACCACCTCCGACGGAGGAGATGACCACCACTGCCAAGTCCCGAGCGCAAGCACAACCACCAATAACACATCACGAGCAACCTGGGGATGCCTCCCCGACCTGCCTCGGTGCCGATCCAGAAGGTCGAGCGCAAGCGATAGGACAAATCCGGCGAGCAA
>NC_041386.1:677701159-677756642 GCF_002162155.2 Triticum dicoccoides | reverse complement strand
ACCACCGGCCACCGTAGCCATCACCAGCTCACAGCCCACCTGGTGCAGCCCTCCACGCCCGCCATCATGGCAGCCCAGCGTCGCTGCGCCCCGCAGAACGCCGCATTCTGGCCAGGGTAGATTGCCCCACTACGATCCCGCCTCGCGAGAAGGAGAAAGTCCTCCGCCGGGGCCCATGTCGGGTGCGCTTCACCTGCCGGCACGCCCTAGCGGCGGCGAGTTGAGGGAAGGGGGAGGAGGTCGCGGTCAGGCGGCGGCTAGGGTTTCCTCCCCTGCCACCCGTGGGAGCGCCATAGGAGGTCACGAGAATGAGATGCGTTCGTACCCTGTTACCCAATAATGAAGAGGAGCTAGTATATTTCTCTTGTTCTTTGGTACAAAAGATTACGAATAAGTAACGAGCTATTTTATGGTACCCAAAAACTAATACGAGTGGTTTATTTTTGTCAACCCGATGGCAGATACGATTACCCCTCGGCTAGGTCCACAGAGTACTAAGGGCAACTCCCACGTCCGGCAGATTTCGTTCGCCAGCGTCGCTTTCCGTCCACACGGACCAAAACCACGGCCGGACGCAGAGCGCAAATGAGCGGATGACTGTTTTGTTGTACGGTTGGACCAATTTCCAGCCCATATTTCGGCCGGGTTTTTGTGTTCCCGTGGACACACAACATATGGACACGACGTCCTCCCATGTCCTCCTCTGGGCCATCGGTCGGTGGCACATAGGCAAAACCCCGCTGCCCCAACCGAGTCCCGCGTCCCGGGCCACTTTGGCACCGCCGGCGTCCCCCACCCAGCAGCCATCACCATCGCCGCCGACACAACCATTGTCGTCCGACCAACCGACATTGTTTTCATTTTTTTCCGTCGACAGTGTATCTTGCGGTACGGGGCCTACCATGGTCGTCGCCGCCCTCGGCACACCACCGACGCTGCAGGACATGGCCTTGGTCGCCACCCTCGGCATACGACCTCCTACACCAGCTGAGGCTCATCGATGCCCATGACTATCGCCGCCCACGAGGTGTTCGCACATTTGCCCGGCTAAGACTTGTCCATGCCTAGTGAGGATCAGATTCATCACTAAGAAGGATAATGGAGGGTACCTCAGATGAGTTTTCTTACAATAACATCATATGCTCATCATCATAGGAAGAATCATCCGACGATCGGAGCGATGTTGTGGTTGCCGCACTTCTCGTCAATGATCACATTTCAAGTCATCGACCGTTGTTCACAGAATCGATAGAGGGCCATGCACCTAGGTTAAACGTGAAAAGAGAAAATGACTTTGTCGTACTCTTTAACGATTATTTCAATCTCACAAAACTACTATTCAATGCCAAGCTTTTCCGGCCGCACTTCCTAATGGGGAGTCCATTGTTCAACCATATTCGGGAGGGCATAGTTGGTTATGATGATTACTTCAAACTCATGTATGATGCTATTGGTAAGGTTGCCTTCTCCTGTGACCAGAAATGCTGTCCAGCTGTTCGAATGCTTGCATATCAAGTTTATGTTGATCTATTGATGAGTACATAAGCATGAGTGTGTCCGCATGCCTCGAGTCATTGTATATGTTTTACAAAGTTTTGGTTAAGATTTCTGGCCTAGAGTACATGAGAGAACCAAATGTTGAGATGCAACCCGGATCAATGTTCAGAGGCTTTCTGAGGATGGTTGCAAGAATAGATAGTATGCACTGATAGTAGAAGAACTGTCCATTTTTATGGCAGGGGAAATATAAGGGACACCATGATGCATGCACGGTCATATCTTAAGTTGTGGCGTCACAAGATCTCTAGATTTGGCACTTTTTCGGCATGGCAGGTTTTTACAATGACACCAATGTGCTTTAGCGCTCTCCGCATGGCAATTCCCGAGAGGTCAACTATGAGATCAATGGCCACCAACACAATAAGGGATACTACCTAGTTGATGGTTTCTATCCTTAGTGGTCTACTTTTTTGAAGACAATCTCCGAGTCCCAAGGACAGAAGTGGGCTAGGTTTATCAAATAACAAGAGAGTGCTAGAAAGGACGTGGAGCGTGCATTCGTTGTGCTCCAATCTCGATGGATTATTGTTCGGCGGCCTGCTAGAACATGTAGGGTTGACAATATGTGTGAGGTGAGGACTGCTTGTGTGATCACGACAACATAATTGTAGATGATGAGCGTGATGACAACATCTATGACCAATGGTGGGATATCATGGTGATCTGGTCGAGCCTGACGGTGGATCTGCAATGTTTGCACGGTTCATCCAATTTCATCATGAAACACGTGATTGGGCAACTCACATTCAACTTTAAGATGATTTGGTTGAGGATATGTGGATTCGCAAGAAATAGATAGTTCCATCTTCTCATTTTCTTCCAATTCATTTCTTTCAGTTTTAAATTCATTTGGTTGTAAAGTATATGATTTTTATTTATTTGGATGTAAACTATGTAATTTTCTGGTGATTGATATTTTTCTTGGGTGAAAAAAGAATCGATATAGCCAAGTGCGACATAGGGAATGCTGCGGGGATTGCGAGCTAGGACGAGGCAGTGTATAGCGGCGGTGGCATAGTGGATATATAGTGAATGAGGGCAGAGGTGGTCGAAGTCATCATCGGGTGAGGCGGGGAGGGCCCCAGTAGGAGATCTTACTCACAGAGACTCACTATAACGGAGCACGGCAGCTCGGCACATATCATCGTCACTTCGAGTAAGGGTACTGGAGCTCGTCCCACCCCTGCCGGTGCTCGATAAAGGGTATGATCATCTAGGGTCCTACGTTCATGTATGTCAAAATTCCTGATTCAAAAGGTATAATCATCTTCTTGTTTCTACCTAGAAAAAAAGTATCTTATGTCCCTAGTTAGCAAATCATGTAGCCTCTATGCTGTGAGTTTTCTTTGTTGTAGCGAGGGAACTTAACCTGCACAAGTTATTTGCAGGGAATTTAGCTAATATTGTGCTGGGTAAAGACACACTCGCTGAAGATGTTGTAAGATCACCGAGCCCTTTGTAAAATTATAGTATTTGCTACATTCCTTCAACATCCGTCTGAAATTTAGATTTTTCATGCTCCCTCTATTCCTCAGTATAAGTCTATGTAGAGATTCTATTATGGGCTACATAAGGAGCAAAACAAATGAATTTACAGTATAAAATGCATCTATATATATCCGTATGTGGTCCATAGTGAAACCTCTACAAAGACTTGTGTATTTAGGAATGGAGGAAGTAGAACATTGCAGCATGGCACCCATACTTCAGGGCATATAAATGAACTATGCTCCTCCCTTATCTAGTATAATTATTCAATCACTCTCTTTATATCCAGGATTTCTCAGTTTCATGTGCTTGCCACGTGTTCGATCGCACCCTCTAGCTATCATCCATCTTCTTTTTTTGAACATTAGCACAGAGACAACCCCTCATATATACGTGCATACACTAATCATATGAACGCACACACGCACACCTTACCCCTATGAGCACCTCCGAGAGACTGACCCGGCATATCATCTTCAGATTTTATAAAGTCACCGTAGGCGCCTCGTAGTCAACCGAAACGTCTCCTCCCATTGAATGCATATCACCGGAAATCCTGAAATAAATCCTGGATAAATGCAAGCATCATGACTTGAACACTGGTGGGCTAGGATCACTTCCACCTAACCATCCAACCATTGGTTGGTTCACCTTTCTTCCATCTTCTATCAATGCACCTTTCCGGTAGAAATAGGTTGCCTTCTCAGCTTTTACCTACATTATTAATCCCATTGTTTGTATGTGTTGGTGCTGCCTCTTGCAGCACCTTTCTTCTTCTTCCTTGCCGAACAATAACTCTCTCATGAACACAAGGAAGACAAAATGTTTCGGGCGTCAAGTGCCTGACACACAGCCTCACCTTTTCTTTCACTGTATTTCACTTGGTTCAGAAGTACACATGCTCACATTCCTATAAGAGCATCTCCAACAGGCGTGCTATCTTAGCCACGCGCTGGAAAAAACTGTTTTTTATTTTGCACGCGCGGAGCCGAAAAGGGCGCTCCAGCAGCCGTGCAATAATCGTGCACGTGGTATAACGGGTTAGTGCAAGGAGGAAAATGGCATTGTGCACTGCTTATTTCATGCGCCGGCTCCCGCCCGCTGGACAGCGACGACTCGCGTGTGACTTCACCAACCACCAAATCTAGACCTCCAGGCGCTAGTGCCATCGCCCGCACCTTCCCCATTTGCTCCGGCGACCCGCCGGTGCTTTCCCCGGTTATCCCCGCGCGCCGCTGCTGCTTCCTCCACCTCCTCTCATCGCCGCCACCCCTCGAGCGCACCCTACCTCCGACGAACAGCGCCCGGCGGCCCATTGCAGCTCGGCGCCCAAAAGGTGTTCGAAAAAACGCTTGCAAGGTATGTATTGCTTCATCTTTATATTTTGTAGATGAATTTGGTGCATGCTCTTTCTAGTTTTATAAAATAGTTGAAATTCAATATTGTAGATGAGTTCGTCCTACGATTCTTCCAACAACGAATTTGATATTCAAGAGGATGACCTCACAATGATCCTAGCTATGCACGTCAATAAAAAGCCCAATCACGGTGATTCGGTTATGGGTCGTCAGAAATTATGGACAGATAAGATTGATGCCCACAACAGATTGATGAAGAACTATTTTGTGGAGAATCCCACATACCCCGAGTCCTACTTTCGGTGAAATTTTAGGATGAGCATCGAGTTGTTCAAACGCGTTGCAAAGAAACTGGCGAGCCATGGTCGGTTTTTTCAGCAAAGGAGGAATGCCCGCTGGAGAACTCGGGCATAACACCTTTCAAAATGTGACAACATCTTTGCGTATGTTCACATATTGTATTCCGGAGGATCTAGTTGATGACCACTTGGCCATGGGTGAGAGTCAAGCCATCATGTGTGTCACGCTGCGCAGTCGGAATTGTGCAAATGTTTCGTCCAGAATATTTGAGAGCTTCCAATGCTGAAGACACCGCACGGCTTTTGGAGATGAACAAAGCTAGCGCGTTGCCAGGTATGTTTGGCTCAATAGATTGCATATACTGGAGTTGGAAGAACTGTCCTAAGGCATGGCATGGACAATTCCACTGCCAGGGTTCCACTATAATCCTTTAAGCAGTTGCCGATTAGGAGAGTTGGATTTGGCATGCATTTTTTGGAATGTCTGGATCTTTGAATGACATCAACGTTCTTAATCGGTCACCACTTATGAATAAGATTGCAAATGGTGAAACTACACCGGTGAAGTTTGTAGCAAATGGTCATACATACAACTATGGCTACTATCTTGCGGATGACATCTATCCAAAGTGGCAAACATTTGTGAAGCCGTTGAAAAAATCGAAAGGTAAGAAGAATCTGGATTCCCATGATGCTCAGGCAGCGGCTAGGAAAGATGTGGTGAGACCTTTCGGGATTTTGCAAGACCAATTTGCTACTGTAGGAGGACTAGCTAGATTTTGGTATCAAGAGATCCTTTGGTACATCATGAGCGCTTGTGCGATCATGCATAACATAATCATCGAGAATGAGCGTGGGCAAAATTTGGACTATTCTCAGTATGAGTTGTTGGAACGTCCCGTGCGAGTGCGGAGGAGGTCTAAGAGGGTGGCTCGATTTATTGCCTCCTATCACGCCATTCGACGTGCTGAAACACTTGATGATATTCAAAAGGATCAAATCGAGGAGTGGTGGACATGGAATGGCCGAAAAAACTAGTTTGATGTTGTATTGTTGAACTATTTGTTGCATTGGAAGATAAACTATTTGTTTGAAATGTAATAAATTTAACTATTTGTTGTTGATTTATTTTGTGTGTGTGTTTGATCTTCTTGGTTCTATTTTAAGTGTGAAATGTTGTTTGTGTTGGGCGCACACTGTAAATTTAGCGATCCTGCTGGAGCTGCTCGCGTGCGCGATATTTTGGAGCGGTTGCTGGAGCAAGCGCCCTGTTGCGCGCAAAAAAAAGGCTATTTCGGCGCTGGAAAAGAATTAGCGTGCCGCGCATTACGCGCCTGTTGGAATGCTCTAAGTAGCACAAGCACGGGTGCACAACATGCACGTTAAACTTGCCACTACCCGCACCCACTAACTAATCTGGTATCACTAGTACACGATCTGCATGATGCGGCCGTGCAGCTAACAACCTATGCAAGCGCCGACAAACTATCTCAATTCTACCTTATCCGTCCAGCCCGTTTTACTCCAACTTAACAGGGCATGTACAATGGTGCTATATTAGATGTGCCATGTAGAATAAATGATGAGGTGAATGAGAGAAAACTCATAAAAAAATGCTTGTCTTCTTTTATTTAAGAGAAGACAAGAGATGATCTCTTAGCACAATATGTGTCACCACTTTTTTAGCAATAGCTAGTTATTGAAGATAAGACTAAGAGATGACCCATTGTAGACATCTTTTTTTGTCATCTCTAAATTACATGCAAGACTTAAGATAAGACTACCTTATCAACCATTGTACATGCCCTCAGTGCGTACCGACCCTGCTCCTTCGCACAACACATTACATCACGTCTTGCCGTTAGATCACACAGCATCTCGTTCCCATCGCATGCCTTGCCGTGCTCTTGCTGCATAAGTCCCTAATGTGAACTACATTTAGAATCAATCTAAACTGAACTACATGGTAGGCGTGAGCACCCCCCCGATGCTGGCCACCTAGGACAGTGAGCACACAGGCCAATGGCATACAAGCCATTGTTGCCCTGTTTGTGATGCTGGCTGATGGAAAGATCTGACACCTGGTGTTACGATCTGTTCTTCATCATGAGCTTACAATTGCACAATACAACAGGGATGCTTAGCCGAAGTAAAATACAACAACATAGCAGCACAAACCAAAGACACTCAGCGGAGCTCAGAATAGCAATGGCCAGGGAGAGCGTTCGGCAGACTACGAAAAAGCACGCAACAGGTTCCCCTTGTCTCTCAACCCCACGACCTGCTATTGGCCTCGCATCCAAAGGCCAGTTCGGAACCATGGCAATCAATTTGCTTTATCTCTATTTCTTCCTCTCTTTACCATTCCAACAAATGTAGGTGACAGTATCATGTTTGCTCTGTGTTACTGCACCAGCTTTTATAGCATGGTTTGGCAGCAGATATAGGCGGTTCCAAAATTTGTTTTATCTTTTGACGCTATAATAATGTTCTAATAAATACAAGCCACATATTATTCATTGCGCATGCGAGGGAGCATGTGGTTCTTATTCGGGATTACTTTTAATTTCTCTCCCGGACATTTGGAGCTCGTGTAAATGAAGCTTATGTGCTAGGCAGCATTTTCATCTTGACATAGTGCATCGTGGTTACTTGCATTACAAACGGAATACTACCCTGCGACGATCCCATAAAAAACAAACAATTGTGTGAATTAGACACTAGTGTTCAAATTCAACAAAACTCAAATTAAACTGTCATGCTCGTCTGACAAAGATAATATTCCATTTTGACAGGCTCCGTTCTAGTTAAAAAATACCCCTAGAGATAGCTAGGGCTGTTGTTGTATTACAAGTTGTAGCGGACCGTTCAAGTTTTGTCAAAACACTTTTCTCTGGTCCATCCTTATTTGTGTATGTTAATTAACATTACTCTGTTTGGGCTCCTCGGTAATAAAGGAGATTGGAGTTCTTCATAGGAATTTCCTCTATGAATCCGCAGAAGAGACAAATTGCATGGAGATTTCATGGTTAGTGAGCTGTAAGAAGGTTCATAGAGTAGGTTGGAGGTCATCGGCCTTAGAAAATTTGGTTAGTTGCACTAGCGCGGAAAGCCTTAAGCGATATCAATGAGGAGACAAAAGACTGGCGTGGATCATAGCATTACCGGGCAACATTGTGCACTATAGCCATCAACTCTGCCACCTCTCTGGTAACTAGCTGAAAACAACGCGCACTTGATGTCCTTCAGAATCCTTGCTCAAGGTAATAGTTCAGCACAGTATGTTGTGGTCGTGTCTGCAATGTCTGCCTCTATCCGTGCAGGTACTTCAAGTCGAGGGTGTTGTAGAACTGTGTTTTCTCGCATGCATGGACGGCAAGTGGTTATGTCCTAGGTTCTTAAAGAACCGGGGTTGGCTCTCCCAGATGGGTTAGGCGTGGCTGTGGTCAAGGTTGTTGTTGAACTGCGTCTTACCTTGGAAAATATACTTGGACAATATAGATACGCCTGCCTATACGCCCAAGCATCAGCACTTCTTGCAATTAGTTTGGGACAGCTCGAAGCGAGGGGTTGCAAAATGTGCTCGAAGACGGATATTTGTGGGGCTATGATCGTCAAAGAAATCTCATGATGCGTGTGAAGAGGTCTCGGAACAGAATGTATGTCCTGAATCTGGACAAGGAACAGCCAGTGTGTTTGCTAGCAAAGTTTGACAAAACAGCGTGGAAGTGGCACTCACGTTTTGGCCACTTGAATTTTCATGCATTGAGGAAATTGGGAAAGCAGCAGATGGTGAGTGGACTGCCCATGATTGATCATGTTGATCAGCTTTGCACTGGATGTTTAGTTGGCAAGCAACGCCGAGGTGCGTTTCCGAGAGAAGCAAAATTCAGAGCTTCAAAAGTTTTGGAGCTGGTTCATGGTGATTTATGTGGACCCACTACTCCGGCTACCCCGTCTGGGAAGAAGTATTTTTTGCTCATAGTAGATGATTACAACAGGTATATGTGGTTGGTCTTGTTGAGGAGCAAAGATGAGGCACTTGAAGCTTTCAGAAAGGTCAAAATTGCAGCTGAGGTTGAATCTGAAGAAAAGTTGAAGGCATTAAGGACTGACCGAGGAGGGGAATTTACCTCTAATGAGTTTAAATCTTATTGTGAGAAGCATGGGATTAAGCGGTACTTGACGGCACCCTATACTCCACAGCAAATGGAGTCGTTGAGAGGAGAAATCAAACCATTGTAGCTATGGCCAGAAGTATGTTAAAAAACAGAAACCTACCAGGGAGATTTTGGGGAGAAGCGTGATTACTGCTGTTTATTTACTCAATAGAGCTCCGACAAAGAGTGTTGTTGGAATTACACCGTACGAGGCATGGTGCGGTAGAAAACCCTCGGTTGATCATCTTCGGACTTTTGGATGTATTGCTCATATCAAGGTGTTGGGTGCACACAACGCGAAGCTAGAGGACAGAAGTATACCCACAATTTTGTTGGGCTATGAGCAAGGTTCAAAGGCATATCGAGTCTACAACCCAGCAACGAAGAAAGTACAAGTGTCACGTGATGTAGTTTTTGATGAAGAAAATGCCTGGAATTGGGACGGCGCAGCAGTGGAGGACCGTCCTACAGGAGGTGATGACATGTTTGTTGTATCCTATCACACTGATCCTGCAGGCCACCATCACGACAACGACGTACATGAAGATGGGCTTGATGTTGATGACGATCCTGGACATGGCGGTGGAAATCCGGGATCCGGCAGCGCACCTGGAACCCCCATGGCGCGTACACCCAGACACAGCTTGCCCAGCTCCCCCTCTACCCCAGGAGGCGGACCATGGTGGGGTGATGATGATGGAGATGACGGATCAGCAGCTGGAGCTCGTTCAGAAACAGCAGCAAAAAAAGCTGCCGTGGCAGCGAAATCTGGCATGCAATCTGCAGGGACGTCCAGAAATGCTGCCGTGGCAGCCGAAAATTCTGAAGCTGCAGATTTCAGAGATGATGATGAATCAGAAAGCACGGTGGGAGGGAGCGCGATGGGGGAGACTCGTGTGTCCCCTGAGCATACTCCGGGAAGGCCGCCAACGCCAGCAAAGCTCCGGTGAGTATTGGATCTTTATCCAAAGGAGGCTCTTCGGAAAATTAATCCCGTGCGACTGAAAAAGAGAGGAGATCGAATGAAAAATATAGGAGATCGTTGCTTGTTTTCTGAAGTAGAACCAGCCATGTTCAAGGATGCGAACGGTGAAGAGTCTTGGGGCAGCGTCATGACAGAGGAGCTCGGTTCAATTGAAGAAAATCAAACATGGAGTCTTGTTGATCTTCCAAGTGGACACAATGCAATTGGGCTCAAGTGGGTGTTTAAAGTTAAAAAAGATTCACAAGGAGCAGTGGTGAAACACAAAGCAAGGTTGGTGGCAAAGGGGTTTGTACAGCAACAAGGCATTGATTTTGAAGAAGTTTTTGCTCCGGTTGCAAGGATGGAGTCAGTTCGGTTGTTGATTGCACTAGCAGCTCAAGAGTCATGGACTTTGCATCACATGGATGTGCAGTCGGCTTTTCTCAACGGAGATCTAGAGGAGGAGGTATATGTGCAGGCAGCCCACTGGTTTTGTCAAGAAAGGAGAGGACATAAGGTATATAAGATAGCCGTGGGTACATGTCTGATGAGATAGATATATGAATGGTGCAATGGGCCATGGCAGCACCTGGCCGTCTCACACCCCAGCCTCCATTGCACAACGACGGTAGCCCTTCGTTGGCGTGTCATCGCCAGGCCAAATAAGTCATCTATTTGCCTGCAGCGCTGATACACACAGATAGCGAGACGTCATATGCAGCAGTCTCTTGCTGTTTGCTTCAAGGAATAAAAATAAAATACAGAACATTGTTCAGCACATCCAACTCATTTGCAGGTGACAAGGTAATTTAGCAGGTAGGCCACCTTTTTCGGACAGCTTCCCAGGGAGAATGCGTGGCATAGCACATCTGAGGGAAATATTTTGATAGAAGCTGGTTTGTTCCTGAAAAAACAGATTATTCCGACCTTAAACAGATAATTGTTTCTTGTGTAAATTATAGTTCTTACACAATCTTCTTAGCATTTTCTGACAAGAAGTACCCAATTTAAGTGTTTTTCTTTTTTATCCGTTCTGTCCCGCCCAATCCTGGCCACCTACACGACCAAGCTTCCCAGTCGATGGAATCATCCTACTTGTCGCCGTTCGTCTGCTGGTGGTGGATGGAACGACCATATGACACCTAGGGCTACAATAATCTCGGTTCTTGATCATGAGCTCCCGACAGCACAAGGGTTAAAAGATGCTGATGGAATATCAAAGATGGAAACATAGCAGGCCAAACTAGAGGCTGCACTCGGCCTCGCTCCGAACAACAACTGGCCCGCAAGGTTCCATAGAATAGGAAGCACACAACCAGTTCCCCACATCTCTCAATCCCATGATTTGCTATTTGGCTCTTATCCAAGCGTCTGATAAGAACTATGGCAATCAATTTGATCAGTGTATCTTCCTTCATCTCTTGAACTTTGAAACAACAGTAGATATGGTAGACTGGTAGTATCGTGTTTGCTCTATGCTACTAGAACCACCTTTTATAGCATGGGTTGGCTAGGTTCAGATTTAGGCTCTTGCACACTTTCTTTTGTCTTTTTGACACTATAATAATGTTCGACGAAATAAAGGCTACCTATAATTTATTCCACCTGTGAGAGATCATGTGGTTCTTATCTACGGTCACTTTTATGTTCTCTCCAGGACTTTTGATGCTTGTGTTTATGAAGCTTACTTTTTTGCGAGAGAATATTTATGAAGCTTCAGTGATAGGCAATACGGTTATCCTGATCTCTCAGAGCGTAAGCTGCTAGCACATCTTAATACTTGTATTATAGACAGAATAATGCTACGTGGCGATTCCATCTCTAAGAAAAATGATGTTGAATTAGACACAAGCATACAAAGTCCAAATCAAACACACAAAAAAATCATCATGCATATCTGACAAAAATAATACTGCACGTTGACGTATTTCCAATTCTAGTTCAAGCATTCGTTTACGAATATCTAGGTCCGCTTTGTACATATGTTCTATTCTTCACATTTAAAGAGAAGCGTGTTTCTCACTTGCTCAAAGGATCTAGGTTTTTAATGCATAACAAGAATATCTCTAAAAAAATGCCATCGTTGTGGATCGCCCACCAATTTATCCTATACGACAGTGATGAAAGTATTTTTGCGAATATGCAAAGTTTGTGTACATTTCCATTGGTAGAAGAATGAGAAGAATTTACTGTAGTGGGTTACATCGCGGACACGTAGGCGTGTGAGCGATGCCTGGATAAGAGGAGTGAGGTGCTTAGACCTAGCACAAAGGTCTATCTCTCAACCACCATGTGATCTAATCCGGTTGCGCCGGCATGACCCCAGCAGTGCACGTTGTCCTGGACGATCTGTACTAGACGGCCAACGGAAGGCGAGCGCCGCGTCGACGATACATTGGTTCCGGTGCTTCCAGATCCGGAAAGCTGTGAGGATGATGATGGAAGAAAGGCCGCGACATTGAGTTGGAAGGGTGGCGGAGCGAGCAGTTGAACTGCAGGTCACGAATGATGTTGCTGCGAAGGGAGGTGCAACTATAGATCGGCACCAAGCCAGGATGCCGAGCCACACTTGTCGCGAGAAGGAGCACCCAATCAAGATGGGTTGCATGTCCTTTAACACCTGGTCTCGGAAGGAGCAAACCTCGTTGTGTGGAAGTCCCCGCCTAGCCAACCGATTCGCCATCCAACACTTATCGAGCACGTCCAACCAGGCGGACACCTTGATGCGGAGCGGTTCCCGAGTTTTGTAGTAGAGACTCCAGTTGGGATCTGGGATGGAGCCATGGAAGAGAGCAAGGTAAAATTACATGGTCGTGTAAGCACCAGAGTCCATCCAACACCAGGTCAACTCATCCAACCGGTTGGACATCTGGAAATGTCGTAGCCACCACCAAAGTTCCACTTACAGGACAAGAGTCATCGGGACGAGAGCTCCATGGATGCCCCACACCCATGTGCACCCATCTAGACCTTGATGAAGCGATCATAGCCGTCGTTGCCTCTTGGGAATGAGGTCGAAGATCAATGGCGCGTGGTCCGCAATGGATTTCCGATCTATCCAGGGGTATGTCTTGGAGAGGCATGAGTTGCCGTCCCCAAGAAACCGAGTGGTGGAAGCCCGGAAGATTTTGAGAGATGTTGAGTTAGACGACAGATGCTGGTGGTTCCATGGGCTTGCAGGATCAGTGCGCTATAGCCATAACCATCTCGTCCCCAGCGCCATGCCAGCCCAGAGGAAGCCACATATCACCGAGCTTACCCTGGCAAGGATGGACTTGTCCCGAACAAATGCCATGAGGAAGTGGGTCGGCATGGCGGAGAGAACATGGCAACCAAGTGCCAGTCTGTCCCCAAGGGAGTACAAGGAACCCTTCCATGTGGGTAACTTCTTTTCAATCTTGTCGACGAGCGGGAGAAGATCGAAACATGAAGGTTTTCGGCGGCAATCCCAAATACTGGATGCGGAACGCGGCGATCGGACACTCAATTAAGGGGTGGGTGGTGGTCACCAGGGTCTTGGAGCACTGGCTGGGAGCGGCCAAGCACTTCGAGAAATTGGTACGTACACCAACCGCGATGCCGAAGATGCATAGGATCTCTTTGATGGCCCAGATGTCATGCTCGCTGGGGTTGTAAAACACCACCACGTCGTCGGTATGCAATCACTCTTTCATTATCGTCCGATAAGTGTGATTCACCTCATCGCCATGCTTTCCATGAAGCTTTCCACAAATCAAAGAGCGCCTTTCCGAATCAAAGATCATCTTCATGAAAAGTTTGGCAATGAGGTGAATCAGAAGGATCGGTTGATAATCCAAGAGTGCCTTCGCGAATTAGAGTGATGAAAGTAACACACCAACGGTAGTCAATTCATCCCTCTGAACACGCCACTTGGTACTCGCGGTCATCCCAATTTATCTATTAATGGTATTCTCTTTGACACCTGGTCAATCAAGGAGACCGATGAGATTTGTAGGAATTTCCTCTAGAAATCTAAAGTAGATGCAAATAGGAAATGGGGCGGTGAGGTTGCATGTTTGGTCATCTAGAATCAGCTTTGCGAAGTGGGTTAGGGGTTGTCAACGTTAGAGAGTTTGATCACGCACTGTGGTTGCGCTGAAGTGCTATGCTTGAACACACAAAATACGGCTCTAGATTTTCACTCCGACTTCACATGATATAGAGGATTCTAGTTTGTTTTATGCTTGCACGACAATTCTGGTCGGAAATGGTAACAGGACATGTTTCTGATCCTCGAGCAAGCAAGTACCGTGCGACATGCAACCTCAGCGCCCCATTTCCCATTTGCCATGCGCCTCGTTCATGTCACCCAGAGATGGCTCAACAACCAAGCACCACCCGAAAATGGCAGCTTGGACTGGCCTGTTTTCTAGCAGGCCTGGCTCGGTCGGTCCAGAGTGGTGGAGTTCTTGATAATTGTCGAATTATTTGTTGATAAAAAAATGGTGCATGAGGTTTAAAATCTAATATTGTAGTCCCCAGTAGTATTATTGAGTAGTTCTCTTTTTGAGTTGTACTATTCAGTAGTTCTAACCAGTCTTGACAGGGTGGCTAACCACTGAAACATAAATTAAAGTGGGTCGAAAGAGGTCTGTGCATAATCATTCGCACAGTTCTAAAGATACGGTGACAGCAACTTTCTAGGTAGAAGTACTAAAAGCCAAGCATTCATACCTCATCGGAAAAATGATAATTTCTTAGAATATTGTAGTAGCCTGCAAAATCATTATCATTTTTCTTTTTGCCCGAAAAAATGGCAATGATTTTACCTGTGTGGGCTGTCTCGTTGAGCTCAAACTCAAGACATTGACAAAGTACCTTTTTTCTTTGAGTTAGTTTCATATCATTCCCATCCCAACCCTCCGTGATGGTTACCACCATTAGTTGTTTGAATAAAACTAAAAAGTCTCAGCTGGGAAATAAAGTTAAAATAAGCTACTCATATATCTGCACCGATGTCACTCGGGTGCGAGCAACTGGGAACATCCCATCTTTTGTGATCCCGTGCGAGCAACTTCAGTGTTGTTCATTGTGAGTTTGGCGGAGGCAGCTGTATCATCTATATAGTCAGTATTTTTCTCATCTTTGGACGTTCTTTTATCTGGCAAAGGTAGAGGCAGCAAGGTACTTGCCAACGAGACACAAGTGCACTACTACTGTATCACTCGCTCCCTCAAGCTCTCCACGGAGCAGAGGCGCAACACTTGCAAGCTTAGCAACCACATAACAAATCGGCACCGAGCCATAAACAAGCAAAAGTACAAGGTTGTCAGCGAAAGCTATGCACTCAATTCCCGATCACTCATATTCTCAATCTACCATGTTTTTTCTTGCAATGGTTTCACTAAGGGTTGGTGTAGGAGGAAGTTGTTGAGAATCCATGGGGTGTGTCCTACTCATGAAACAAAGATAGAACCTACTCCATCGGTGGTCATGTTTATATTGAGATTTAGCCATGCACGGTGTGGTTATTTGAAACATTTATATACAATAAATTTCATGGGGTATTTGAGCGTGGAAGCTCACTAATTGAACTCTCGAATCCAATACATAGGGCATGTGCCATCTTCTTTTTGGACTTGGTTGATATATATGTGTCCTTCCGAATTCTGCGAGACAACTCATTCAATTTTCTCAGTTAGTTAGGACACTTTGATAGTATGTGCATATATTGCGATGTGGATTGACTTCAGATCGGAAATATTTGTGGTACAGATATCATCCTTCCCTTTTGCCCAGCAATGAAGGGGATTAATATATAATATCTCTCTTGTTTTTTTCTTCGAAAGATTACAGACAAGAAAATGAAGAATTTGCTCGGGGACGTCGAGGCGAGTGTGCCATATAGCCTGGCAGATAGCGCGTTGTTGGGGATGGTGAGGCATGAGGATCACGGCACAAACAGCAGCGCAGCGGCAAGAACTTGGGTTCTGAGATGGCTAGCCTACGGATCGTGAGGCAGGCTGCCGCTTGTGGGGCGCAGTCCAGGTGGGCAGCCGAGCCGCATGGTCTGCTGAGCAGCAGCAATGCATGGCCGTAGTGGGCTCAGAAGCTGGTGGCTGGTGCAACGGGCTCTTCATGCGTTTGATTTGTTGAGGAAAAAATGTTCCATTTCTAGGCATTGCAGGGTGGGGGATATGGAAGTGGGGCTCAATGTAATGGGGAGCCCCTTAGGCTAGCTAGAATGGCTACATCATTAAGATTCGGTTTTGCCGGTTAAGTACTACACGCCGGCGCTATATCCCAGATGGAAAAGATGTAAGATTAGTAGCCAAAAACTTCACTTTGTCCAGTTACAAGTTCATCTTTGTTGACCTTTTTTTTTTCTTTTTTTTGAAAAGGGGGTTCGCCCCAGCCTCTGCATCAGAATGATGCATAGGGCCAATATTATTAAAAAGCAAAAGTTCCAGCATAAGTCTCCAAGTCTCGCACACAGTAGTAAACAAAGGCTCACGAAGAGAATAACATGAAAAGCAAAGCCACAACCGGCTGGCATAAAAATATAGGAGCACTACATGCATTTCCTATTACATGACTGCCATCCAAACCGGTTGAAAATATCCCGAGCTACCATCTCTCATCTGGTAGACGCAGTAACCAAACGCTCCCTGGCCTCCGTCGGAGTGAGTAGTGACCACATACGGATCAACGCAGTGGCCCTGAAGATAACCTGCAAAAAGTGAATGTTTGTTGTTCTGTTAAAAACCAGATCATTTTTGCAGTTCCAGATTGCCCAAAATAAAGCACAAACGCCTACACGAATGTGCCTCGCTGTATCTGAATCTATCCCATTGTGCCACGTCCCAAATAACGTGTTGGTAGAATTCGACAGATTAATATTAAAAGTTATGTGAACCGACCGCCACATAATTTTGGCCAGCGGACAATCAAGAAAGAGGTGTTTGATTGATTCGTTATGGTCGCAAAAGCTGCATCTTGTAGAGCCAATCCAGTTACATTTTGCTAAATTATCCTTAGTTAAAATAACTTGCTTATGCACAAACCACATAAACACTTTAATTCTCAAAGGAACCTTAACTTTCCAACTTTGATTCTCAAAGGAACCTTAACTTTCCAGACACGCTTCGAGGTAGGAATCATGCTAGAGTTCATAACGTCTAGCTACATGGATTTGACCGAGAACACTCCGGTCTTAGTGAGTTTCCAGCACAACTGATCTGGTTGTTGAGACAACTGGACATCTATCAATCTTCTCACAAGATGGAGCCAGACTTCCCAACGGTTTCCCACTAGCGTCCTCCGAAAAATGAATATTGAGTGGATTGGAGTGCAGAACTGTTGCAACGTAAGCATCTCTACGTTGAACAATGTTATACAAAGAAGGATATTGAAGTGCAAGGGGTGTCTCCTCAAGCCACGTATCCTCCCGGAACCTTGTAGCAGCTCTGTTACCGACTAAGAACCTTGACCTATTGAAAAAGAGTGGTTTAACTCTCATCAATCCTTTCCAAAATGGTGAATCAGTCGGCCTCACTATCACCTGAGACAAGGTTTCAGAGTGAAGATACTTATTACGCAAGATCTGAGCCCATGTGGCCTCCGTCTCGGTAGAAAGCTTAAACAACCACTTGCTAAGGATACATCTGTTCTTGACTTCCAGATTCTCAATACCTAGACCCCCTTGGTCCTTCGGCCTACAGATGATATCCCATTTAGCAAGTCTGTATTTTCGCTTAAGCTCATCACTCTACCAAAAGAAGCGCGGTCGATAGAAATCAAGCCTCTTTCTGACTCCAACCGGAACCTCACAAAAGGATAGAAGAAACATAGGCATACTTGTGAGGACCGAATTAATAAGGATTAATCGTCCTCCGTATGACAAGAGCTTGCCTTTCCAACAGCTCAGTTTCTTCTCAAAATGATCCTCAATGCACTTCCATTCTCTGTTGGTCAGCTTACGATGATGAATGGGTATACCTAAATATGTAAGCGACAAAGCCCCCAATTCACACCCGAACAATTGTTTGTATGCCTCTTGGTCATCATTAGCTCTTCCGAAACAGAACAATTCGCTCTTGTGGAAGTTAATTTTTAACCCGCTCAATTGTTCAAATAAGCATAGCAGGAGCTTCATGTTTCGCGCTTTCGCCAAGTCGTGCTCCATGAAGATGATAGTATCATCAGCATACTGAAGAATGGAAACACCTCCATCAAATAAGTGCGGGACAAGGCCACCTACCTGACCCGCATCCTTAGCCTGTCCTATTAGAATGGTCAACATGTCTACCACTATGTTAAATAGGATAGGTGACATTGGATCCGGCCCCTTGCCTCATCTTTGTTGACCTGCCCATTGTTCGGTTGTTTTTATCATGTATATAGAGTCCAAATAGACCAAAACTCATCGAAAGGACTCTAGTTCCAGCTTCATGATAAGGTCACGAAAGCTTCCCAAGGGCTGTTAGATATGAGTGCTTTTATGTCCATTTATGATTCAAAATACTAATGACTGAAATTCCTTCTTTTTTTTAAACAAGAGCTGATCAAGAAACTGAGCAAAAGAGAATTACCTCTAAATGAATACCCATCTTTAAGTGCACCAAGTTCTACTGCTCAAGGGACCGCAGAAAGTGCGTCGGCGCCAAAACCAGCACAAAATCCACAGCCACAATGGGGTAAGGGCCACAAATCTAACGATGGTCAATTGAGGTATTGATTGAATATAGTTTTCTGTCTGAACCCATAGCACAACCTCTCTGATCAGCTTCACATGATCTAGCTGCTTTCTTACGATCAACATATATTTAATTGGCAGTGACTCGTCGGACTTGATACATGCATCGGATGACTTCAAGAGGTTAGGCAACCGAATTTTCATCTTTATGGTCAGCGGAGGAACCGGATCTGAAGTATGTTGTTTACCACAGAATGATCTGGTAACTCTGATTTGTACCATATAACTTCTATGTTCTTATCGATCTTATGTTTTGATGGGTTAGATACGGGCGGCACACAAGATGACCATGAAGTTGAAGGGAGAAATCGTCCTGGGGTCCTGTAGCATCGTTAACCCTCCACAGTTTATTTCGGTATAAACCATCTCTATGTAGTCTTATAATGTCTCAAAGATTATCTCGGTAAACCATCTGTGTGCAGCAAGGTACTTGCCAACGAGACACAAGTGCACTACTACTGTATCACTCGCTCCCTCAAGCTCTCCACGGAGCAGAGGCGCAACGCTTGCAAGCTTAGCAAGCACATAACAAATCGGCACCAAGCCATAAACAAGCAAAAGTACAAGGTTGTCAGCGAAAGCTATGCACTCAATTCCCGATCACTCATATTCTCAATCTACCATGTTTTTTCTTGGAATGGTTTCACTAAGGGTTGGTGTAGGAGGAAGTTATTGAGAATCCATTGGATGTGTCCCTACTCATGAAACAAAGAGAGAACATACTCCATTGGTGGTCATATTTATATTGAGATTTAGCCATGCACGGTGCGGTTGTTTGAAACATTTATATACAATAAATTTCATGGGGTATTTGAGTGTGTAAGCCTTCATAAGTAATTGAACTCTCCAATCCAATACATAGGGCATGTGCCATCTTCTTTTCGGACTTGGTTGATATGTGTCGTTCCAAATTCTGCGAGATAACTCATTCAGTTTTCTCAGTTAGTTAGGACACTTTCATAGTATGTGCATATATTGCAACGTGGATTGACTTCAGATCGGAAATATTTGTGGTAATGATATCACACTTCCTTTTCCCCAGCAATGAAGGGGATTAATATATAATATCTCTCTTGGTTTTTTCTTCAAAAGATTACAGACAAGAAATGAAGAATTCGGTTGGGGACGGCGAGGCTCATGGCACAAACAGCAGCACAACAGCAGGAACTTGGGTGCTGAGACGCCTGGCCTAAGGAGCGTGAGGTAGGCTGCCGCCTGTGGAGCGCAGGTTAGATGGGCAGCCGAGCCGCATGGTCTGCAGCGCAGCAGCCAGGCAGACGTAGCAGTAGCGCATGGCCGTAGTGGGCTCAGAAGCTGGTGGCTGGTGCAACGGGCTCTTTATGCGTTTGATTTTTTGAGAAAAGAGGTTCCGTTTCTAGGCATTGCAGGGTGTGGGACATGGAACTGGGGCTCAATGTAACGGTTAGCTAGAATGGCTACATCATTAAGATTCGGTTTTCCAGGTTAAGTACCACGCGCTGGCGCTATTTCCCATATGGAAAAGATGTAGGATTACTAGCCAAAAACTTCACTTTTTCTAGTCATAAATTCATCTTTGTTTTTTTTTGCGAGAAATAAGTTCATCTTTGTTGACCTGCCCATTGTTCGGTTGTTCTTATAATGTATATGAAGTCCAAATAGGCCAAAACTCATCGAAAGGACTGTTAGATATGAGTGCTTTTATGACCATTGATTATAAGGTCACAAAAGCTTCCCAAGGTCTGTTAGATATGAGTGCTTTGTTGACCATTGATGATTCAAAATAGTAATGACTGAAATTCCTTCTTTCTTTAAGCAGGAGCTGATCAAGAAACTGAGCAAAGGTGAATTACCTCAAAATGAATACCATCTTCAAGTGCACCAAGTTCTACTACTCAAGGGACCACAGAAAGTGCGTCAGCGCCAAAACAGCAGAAAATCCACAGCCCTTGTCCAGGAGATCACGGCGCACACCACAGTGGGCTAAGGGCCATAATTCGGACGGTGGTCAAGCAAGGTATTGAATGAATATAGTTTTCCGTCTGAACCCATAGCACAACCACTCTGATCAGCTACACATGATCTAGCTGCTTTCTTATCATCAACATATGTTTAATTGGCAGTGACTCGTCGGATTTGAGACATGCATTAGGTGACTTCAAGAGGTTAGCCAACCAAATTTTCATCCTTATGGTAGGCAGAGCAACCGGATCTGAAGTATGTTGTTAACCACAGAATGATCTGGTAACTCTCATTTGTACCACATAACTTTGATGTTCTTATCCATCTGATGTTTTTATGGGTTAGATACGGGCGGCGCACAAGATGACAATGAAGTTGAAGAGAGAAATCGTCATGGGGTCCTCTAGCATCGATAACCCTCCAAAGTTTATTTCGGTAAACCTTCTCTGCGTAGTCTTATAATGTCTCAAAGATTACCTCGGTAAACCTTTTTCTGTGTACTCTTGTATGTATTTTCTTTGTAAACCTGGTCTTATACGTACAGATATACTGTACTCACTCGTTCACTCCGCAATTGCAGAAGATGAAGTTGCTGGGACCATCCTAGGAAGAATGTTGCCGGGTCTCACTGACGAGAAATTGTGGAGTACTCATAATAGTAGATTACACATTTATATGTTTTTCTTTTTATTTTCCACTCTATCTACCAAGAGTGTGAGCCTTGCCTTATGTTGTAAACTGTGATACAAGTATATGCCACCCTGTTTTCTAGGAAAAAAGAGTGCAATTTTGATTCTCCCTGTCACTTGAGACCGATTAGTTCTAACATCTTTTGTTCATTTTGCAAATTAATATCAATTTTGCAAAAGCTGAGACTCAAAAATGGGAAAGAAATCAAAAGTACTAGCAGTGCCAGGAAAATCGAAGGCCTGCTCTGCTAATGGAATGTGTCGTGCAGTGGCCTACTTGCAAGCAAGGTTGCCACCATAGACTTCCCAGGGAGTGTTGCACTCCCTTTGCCATCAACAGCTTCATCTCTCAGGGATGTACCCTTGATATCTTGGCCCGTTTGCCGCTACCTGCGCAAGCATTTGATGAATCTCCTGACTACAAGTTTTCCTCTAGGCATACTAAAGTGTACATCCGTATGCTCCAACTGGATCTGGATATCCAAGTGTACATCCAGGATCGAAGCTTTCACCTGGCTGCATTGGCGAGATTGATTGACTGAATACATTTGGTCGGGGGTATGGCAGAACATGTAAATGAGTTTTTCTCTTTCATTCCTGGAATGTTGTGACTGTGTCTCCGAGTACCATTTGCTCTCCTTTTTTCTACAAAGACGATGGTATTGAAATCATGATGATAACATTGTTTTTTCTTTAGGAAAATGATGGTGACATTTTGCTCTTGGCCTGTGATCATTATTGCACTGCTTTGGTTCGCAGCACAATATGTTTTGGATTTGCAAAAGTGAAGTCAGTATCTCTCTCAACAAGAAAACTGAAGTCATGGTTGGCAATATTTTCAGATCCACTAAGGTTTCTTACAATATTTTCAGATCCACAAAGAAAAATAAAGGAAATAGGAGAAGAATCAATTGCAATACCTCTCGCACGCTAAGCGAGCGCCCTACCATCTGAGCTAGATCCCCAAGTTGTACTTTCATAATTAACGAAGACAATTAACTCGTAGATAGCATACGTGTCATAATTTCCATTTGTCAATTAAAAGTAACCTTACTTTACTAAAGAGAGGTAATATCATGCACTAGAAGAGTTAAATTAGGTACGGTGGATCAATACGGCAATGCTACCGGCCGAGTAGCATGAGAATTCTTAGCACTGGGTCTGCTATCATTCCGACTCTCCAGGACCAGAAAGTAAAGGGCACTAGATCTTGGTTAAGTTTGCACGTTCATAAAAAAAATGGCAGCAGCTGCTGCAGGGAAACGTGATTCATCACCATTGTTCATAACTTCAATCACCCGCTTTGTAGGTGCAATAATCAGGTCAATGGTGTGTCCAGCTAATTTATCGTGAACATACAATATGAGAGTGATCAAAGTGAAAGTGAAATCTGCCAGAGCCCATAGCAATTATAACATCCTCCCATTTTTCCTTTCGCTTGAAACCTTTGCTAGCTAGCAAGCTAGAGGTATACTAATTGCAAGAGGCAAACCACCACATTTTTTGAGAACTTCAACCTTAACATCTCTAAGATGGCGAGGGCAAACTGTTGATGCACATATTGAGACTCACTGAACTCACTTGTTGCCTCCGGAATTGCAGAATCTGAAGTCGCTATGACCATCCTAGGAATTATGGTGCCGGTTCTGGCGGACGAGCAATTGTGGAGTACTCGTAATAGTAGTTTACATTTTTTTTAATGATTTGCTTCTTTTCCCACTCTATCTACCAAGAGTGTGAGCCATGCTGCATGCTGTAAGTGTGGGACATGTAGATGCCATTCTGTTTTCTAGGGAAAAAGAATGCAATCTTGATTCTCCTGTCACACTTGGTGATTGATCATTTGTAAAACTTTCTGTTCATTTTGGAATTCAAATATCTACTTTGCAAAAGCCAAGATTCTAAAATGGTAAAGAAATCAAAAGAACTAGCAGTGGCAGGGATATTTGAAGGCCTACTCTCCTAATTGAATGTATTGATCTCCTTCTTGCCACCATGTCCGTGAGCATGTCATGAATTTCTTGACTATAAGTTATCGTCTGAGCATATTGAAACTCCCAGCTACTCTAACTGGATCTGGAAATCCAAGTGTCTTGGCTTTCATTCGGCTGTTGCATTGGCGAGACTGATTGACCGAATAAATTTGGATGGGGTGTGGGGCAGTATAGATGGGTTCTTTCTTTCTATCTGGAATGATGTGACTGTGTCTCTTAGTATCGTTTTGGTCTTGGCTTTTTTTCTAAAGAGAGGATGGTAACAAAATCATGATGGACAATTTTGTTTTGAGGAAAATAGTGTTAACATTTTGCTTTGGCATGTGATCATTATCGCACTGCTTTGGTTCGCAGCACAGATTGTGTGTATGTTTTTATGAGATGGGGCGTTGCAAAAGTGAAGCCAAGATCTCTCTCAACCAAAAAAAAAAAAGTAAAGCCAAGGCAGTGTTTTTCTTTACAGTACTTTCAGATCTGCAAAGAAAAAAAACACAAAAATCTGGAGAAGTGGGGTATCGATTCCCATACCTCTCGCATGCTAAGCGAGCGCTCTACCATCTGAGCTACATCCCATCGGTGTCGTACAAATAATTAACATCTTCCTGATTGTGGCTGACACGACACTCCCAGATTCCATGATTCCCTGTGGTATGAGCACCACCGAGGCGACAACCATAATCGCCACACGTGCCAAATTAAATTAAACACCAATTAACTGATTCCAATATTTCCAAACAGAAGCATAAACACTGAGGAAAGAAGGTGATAGATTTAGTTGAGCTCAATCAATCGGAATTAATATGAGGAAAAAGGAACAATATCAACTTAAATTGATTTTTATTGCCAATATTGTTTTCCAGCCAACGTTTACTCTTGTTTCTACTAGCACCTTGATGCGTGTAGTGTAGGCAGAACATGTGTACTCGATGCGGTTCGGTGGTCCACGTGGTGGACGGGATAGGGACATAGGGTGCGATGTTTCCATGTTCGTCTATATACTCACGTGTACGTACGCCTGCAATCGATCGATTCACGTTACGTGCGCATAGTGATTTAACCTAGCTCGTAGCCGTCGGCGGCGCGGACAGATGACCGGCGGCGGCGCACGGAGCACGCCATCCACGTCGGTGGAGTGGTCCGATCTCCCCGAGGATCTCCTCGACCTGATCTGCAGCAAGGTCACCCAGCTGCTCCATCGCGTCCGCTTTGTTGTTGCCGAGCTGCCCTAGCCCTAGCTCTTCTCTCTCTCGATTGGTTCTCTCTCGCTCGACGCCGTCGCTCACACGACAGAGGAAGAAGATCAGAGAGGGAGGAAGAGGAGTGACATGGTGAGGTCTTTTCCCGGTGCACGAATGCCAACTCCACGAGTTCATACTCGCAAAACGCACACCGTTACAACGATCACCGCGGCGGCATTTATACCCAGGCAACATCGGGCCACGACCCGCACTCCCGTGCCCACCACGCCACCTGGTTCGGCGCGCTCGGCGCGCGCGCACGACACGCTCCCGCACGCTCGACGCGCCCAGCCCTCAACGAACCAGCATGGCCGCCGCATCCCTGACCTTCAACGGCTACCCCACGCACGCACTCGTGCAGTGTTCACCCGCATGGACACGCCCATGCATCATGCGCACACACACATACACGTCTACCCCGCGGCCCTGGCGCACCCGACGCGTCCTGCTCGCGCCCATACACGGGCCGGTCGCATCCGGTGCGCCACCGCGGCTTATTTGCCCTACACGCTTCGCCGCCGTATGGAGGTCGTGGCGAGCCACTGCCATCGTAGCGAGGCAGACGGCGCCGCCCGCCTTACCCTGGCTCGTCTTCCCAGGCGATGACTGCATGACAAAGCGTGTATACTGCCCCGAGGACGGCGGGGTCCTGCAGATCCCTCTCCTGAACGAGGTGCTCATCGGCAAGAAGTTCGTGGGAGCTCACGATGGGGGCTGGGTCGCCGCGCTAGGCGACAACATGCAGCTTGCGATCGTGAAGCTCTTTTCCGGTGTTGAGGTACCGCTCCCCGCTAAGGACCTGAGCAGGGGCTGCTCAGGCAAGGACAACTCAATCCGGAAGGTTACTTTTTCAGAATCTCCAACCTCAAGCGGCTGCATCATTGCAGCCATCACCAGCCTATACAACATCACACTCTGCGGGATTGCTTATCCGGGCAGCGGGTGGAGGACAAGCAAATTTTATCAATATTGCACCGACATCATATTCTACAATGGATACCTCTATGGCCTTTCCAGCTCCAACGATCTGGTCAGGTTTGAAATAGGTATGAACAAGGATGGAGGGCCAGTGATCACTGACAAACAACAATGGTTGCATATAAAAATCGGTAGCATTGCTATCGGGTTCCCGTGCTACCTCATTGAGCTGAACGACAAGTTGGCGATGGCAGTGAAGATTTGTCTGGTCGATACCCGTGAGCCTTTGTTCGAGGTGTTTGAGATTGTTGACGAATTGACGTCAAGGTACACTCACAAGTGGAAGCAGGTGACAAGCTTGGGTGATTATGCCTTGTTTTTAGGGAAAAGGTGGTCCAAGGCGGTATATGTGCCTTCTGCTAAACGCGGGGAGGTGCAGAGAAGCTGCATCTATGCTGATGATATGAATTACTTGACGAGTTTGGATGGCAAAGGCGACCGTCTATATCATATGCCAGATGAAAACAGTAACAATTTTACCGAGATGATAAAATCAGTAGGATCATATGTATATGCCGGTTATTTTCCATGTGGCATGTGGATTCTCCCTCCAAATTTCTAGCAGAGCAAGAATAGTCAAGCGTGGCACCTTTAAATTTATTCCGAGTATGCACATTATGGAAAGTTACATTTTACCTTGTTAAAATAGTGGCTGCCCATTTGTAGTATGGTTGGAATATTGTGTCATAAAATAACAAAAAAAAACTCAATCCATCATATATGTTGCTTAATCACTCTAGCTATGTGTTTGGAAAATGGGTTTTCAATATTAATTTTACTATATGCTAGCTAGGACCCACATGCCATCCAAGAATAGTTGTAAAGCGCCCAATTTATTGAGTAGTTTATGATTTAGTTCATAAGACCTTTTTCACAAAGTAAGCATCCAAAGTATAAGCAGCATATCAGGAGTCCTTGTCAAGCTTCACGGCAGAATTCTGCAACAACTTTGCTCAACCCGGGTTCTCCATAGATTGCAGCTGCACGCCATGGGTACATGTATGATGAGATAGATATATAAATGGTGCAATGGCCCATGGCAGCACCAGACCGTCTCACAGGCGAGCTTCCTTTGCCCAACGAGTGCCATACACAAAGATAGCCATGCAGCATAATCGATAAACTTGCTTTCTCTCGCAATATGTTTCTTTGCAAATAGAACTAGCACTCAACTTGCTTCCTCTCGCAAATGTCCCTTTTATCTGCTCTTCTAGTGAGCATTCCACGCGCCATCATTTTCCAGTGAAAGGATTCAAAAACGTACTACAAAACTGTACAAGACTTCACAAACACCCGTCCGCTAAGGTGTGGTAGGCTGAAAAGGCTTGTCTACTGTTATATAGTTTTCTTGAATCACACATATTTCCCAATAACATTGTTATCAAATATAATTCTATGGTTCCGAATATTGAGTACATAATCAAAAATAAATGCTAATGTTGTGTGAGGAAGGGCCCTCGATTAAGTGCCCAAGCAATAGTCAACACTAACTGTCTTCCATTAATGCATCCAATTTAGCAAAATAGGTGTCCTTAGGTAAAAAGATCAAGATTTGCCAGGGTTCTTGTCTGAAACATGGGAATGCTCAAAGCTAGCACAAATGCTTAACAAGAATACTTAAAGTGATCATGAACAAACAGGCAACGCAAGGCAGAATGCAAATGTTTAAATTTTCATGAAAGAAGAATAAATAAATAAATAAATAGAATATGTCAACAAATCTCATAATCAAGAAGAGCTCGATCTGCACGAAACTAGTAAAATGAATATCGAAGAAGCTTTTCTGTATCAGCATCCCCACACCACATTTGATTAAACATGTTGCTCAAATGTCAGGCACAAACCAAAAGGAGGCTAATAATGTAAGATCCAGCAAAGTACAAGGAAGATGTGCATTTAAACAAACTAGAAGAAATTTGGAATGATTACTTAAGCAATGCTAACTAAAAATTCAAGGATGAAAGGAACTGGATGGTGGATGCCCCATTATTTAGTAATCAGGTCAGACATGGCAAATAATTCAGAACTACAGCTCATTTTCGGTTCTCTGTGTAAGTTTGCAGAACATTTCCAAACATCCAGATCTTACCACGGAGATAGAATAGATGGATCACAACATAGCAGAACAAGTTATGCACCCAAGCCAGAAATATAATCGTTAAGAGAGCACTAACCAGTCCAAGAACTGAATAAAGTAAGCATGATCCAAAAGTATAATACTCCCTCCATCCCAAAATAAGTGTCTTGAGCTTAATACAAATTTGTACTGGAGCTAGTACAAAGTTGAGACACTTATTTTGGGACGGAGAGAGTATGATAAAACCAAGCCCCTCTATGAACTGGGTTGGTCTAAGATGATAAGGTCAGTACCGCTGATTGTACGCCATCACATATGGTGCACACACAACAAAGAAGATGGCAACACCTCCACAGCCAATCCGACATCAACCAGATCTTCTAGCCCTTCCTGGTATGGAAACTGAATCCTGTACAGAAATGGAAGGATAGTGTAAGTGTCTATTGCATCTGCAGAAGTAAAAAAAAACTCAGTTATTGCTTCCGGCCTTTGCGCCATGGGCGCAACGGGTCATCTAGTACTTATAATAGACCATACTGTTGTTGTGCAAATTGAAAGCTTTCAAAAGAAGTTAATTGTTTTGCTTGGTACCCAACTTTCTCATGGGGTGGCGAGAAACCCTGATACCGGGTGATATCTAAAGTTTCCGCCCAGTACCCAAAATCCTGACGCCAGCACAGTGCGGCCCCACATGGTTGGGAAGAGTTCCAATCAGCTGCGGCTGTGCAACAGGAGGAGGCGAGGTCATGCAAGGATGAATTTCCAAGTTGCTCTCAATCTAAACTCTGAGACAACGACCCTACCGGTTGGGTCAACTTAATACTGCACCTTAAAACATACGATGATGTACTGTAAAAAAGCCTCTTAACACTCTCGCGTGCCCTTTGCCACTCCTACTAGTTACACCCCACCTCACCTTCAACTACGACGAAATAATAGCTTACAACAGAGACCTAATTAATCATCTAGCTACATTGGAGAAATGACCAATGATGGTGCCATGTTCAGTGCAGAAAATGTTGCGGACATTGCCATAGCGTTTTACATCCCGCGAGGGTTTGGTCATTTTCACCCAGCATGACCAGATGGTAGGCGTGGGCCCCCATACCGATCCTGGCTAGGCAGGTTACTGAGCCCATCATCCGATGGCTCCCTTGTCCTTGTTTTCATATTTATTATGCTCGTGGTAGATGGATCTTAATCCACACAGTTGGGCCTACGAGAAACTCACAAATCTCGTCCATGAGGTCACACAGAGTGCTTAGAAGAAGTGAAAGAAAGAAACAGAGCAGCCCAAACCAAAGGTTACACTCAGCCTAACTCAGAACAACAATGCCTAAGAAAAAGATTCATCATGCTGAGCTGCACCCAACCATTTCCCCACGCCTCTCACTCTCAGTGTTATGAGTTTCTATTTGGCTCGCATGCAAAGGCAAGGTCGGAACCATGGCAGTCAACGTGATTTGTTTCTCTTCGGTTCCTCTCTTTAATTTTGGAACTATTGTAGGTGGCAGTCTGGCAGTATCAGGTCTTCTCCATGCCACTACATCTATCTTTTATGACATGGTTTGACTAGGTGCACATGTAGGCAGTTCCACACGTTCTTATACTCCCTCCGTCCCAAAATAAGTGTCTCAACTTTGTACTAACTTTGTTGAGACACTTATTTTGGGATGGAGGGAGTATCTTTGTGGGCCCATAATAATCATGTACTAAATAATGCCTACAGCTATTTGTTATGCCTTTAAGGGAGCATGTGGTTCTTATCTAGGACCACTTCTATTTTCTCTCTTACTCCCTCCGTCTAGGTGAGTAAGTCATCTTAGGTTGTGCACCGTGACCAAGGAGGAGGGGAAAACGAGAGGCATTAATGTTTATTTGCTAATTAATAGCATTGCATGCAATGAACTAACCACTGCATGTCGTGTTTGGTAGTCTCAAGTCATTAAAAGCATGCACACCCCTTGTTTCTTATTGGTTGATATGTGAAGAAACAAAAAACGAGGTAAAAAATAATGCACCGCGCCTTAGTATTTTGGGATTATTTGGTTTTCGTAAGATGACTTACACACCTAGACGGAGGGAGTAGTGTTTTGGAGCTCAAATTTATTAAGCTTCGGTTTTAGGTATTTATCATGGTGTTACAAATCTTAATTAAGCTGCTACTGCCTCTGTGTGCTTGTCAGACGAAAATAATATTGCACTTTTGACATGCTCCTTGTTCTAGTTCAAGAATTTGCCTAGAAATGTCAATGTTTTTTTTTGCATTACAAGAAGATCTCCCCGGCTGACATACGACATACAGACTGTCATTGATAATACTGTGACCAAATTGTAGTGATGGCAAGGGAAGTTGGGCACCAAAGCTAGTTGGCTCACGTATTGTCAACGTGGTGCTCTCGTCCGTCATTATTTATAGTATACATTAATGGTAAAAAAATTGGGCTCCTCGGTAATTAAGGACATCAATAATGTTCGTAAGAATTTGCTATATAAATCTACCATGGAGACAAATTGCATGGTGGTTTCATGTTTGGTCAGTTGGATTCAGATTGATGTAGTAGGTCGGGGGTCATCAACTTTAGAAAGAGATATACCAATTGAAGAAGAAAAAAATACCGTGCTAGAACGGCATCCTGACTCTCTGCGGCACAGAGCGCATTCAGATTGGTCATGCCGACATTGCATGTTTACAATCATCATGGTCGTCAAGTAACCAAAAAATATCAAGCGGCATTTGCATAATAGCTTGTTCAATCATCAACTCTGCCATCCTTTTGGCCAACTGCCTGAAATGTGTATTTTACCTTGCCAAACGAATGTATGCACGAGCAGCGGTGCCACAGGATCCGTCTGAGAGTTCTCCTTTAATCCCTCGTCATTGTGCTGCATCGGGACCTGGCGCCGCGGCATGTCTCAGATCAGGCAAGGAACCCTAGCACCCCCACGATCAACACTTTCCATTGCAGGCCGGTGGCGAAGGCGCATGACGTGACCTCGTCGCCATTGGAGTGCCTAGCATGGGAGAAGCGATGGACGAGGAGAAGTGGTCGATAGAAATGACGCTGAGAGAGGTGGCGCAGTATCCGTGCGCCCCCCATGTGCACCTAATGGGCGAACGAAATCGCAGTTCCAAACGCGATAGATATATGTACCAAAAGGATACATGCGCATTGTCCCAATGGCTGAAGCGCACACTCTCAGTAAAGAGCTACTTATAGCTCGTCTCCTACAACGCTACACCCCCCATCCAGAGGCTACACCCGGCCCAGCTCGGTACAACAATAACCAAGCACAAGACGATAAGATTCCATAAAGTTGTTATGTAGGCCGTTCCACAATTCGTTTTATCTTTTGACGCTATAATAATGTTCTAATAATGGCCACTTATTATTCATTGCACATGCGAGGGAGCATGTGGTTCTTATTCGGGATCACTTCTATTTTCTCTGCTCGTGTAAATGAAGCTTCTGTGCTAGGCAACATTTTCGTCATGCATGGCATAGTGCATCTTGGGTACTTGCAATACAAACGAAATACTACCCTGCAACGATCCCATCACAAAGAAACAATTGTGTGAATTAGACACTAGTGTACAAAATCAACAAAACTCAAATCAAATTGTCATGTAGGTCTGACAAAGATAATATTGCATTTTTTACAGGTTGCACTCTAGTTAAAAAAATACCCCTAGAGATATTTAGGGCTGTTGTTGCATTACAAGTCACCGCAAAGGCTAACCTGCAGCCTTTCTTGAATAAACTTGTGACCAAATTGTAGTGGACGGCTCATGTTTCTGGACACTGTGCTCTCATCCATCCTGATTTATCTCTGTTAATTAAATTAAAATTAATCTGTTTGGGCTCCTCGGTAATAAAGGAAATTGTAGTGGACGGCTCATGTTTTGTGAACACTGTGCTCTCATCCATCCTGATTTATCTCTGTTAATTAAATTAAAATTAATCTGTTTGGGCTCCTCGGTAGTAACCGAGAATTCATATCTACGGTAGAGACAAATTGCATCGAGTTTGCATGTTTTAGTCAGCTGGAAAAAGGTTCATATAGTAGGTTGGAACTTGGAGGTCATCGGTCCTAGAAAATTTGGTTACCAGCGCTTTGACTGGAAGCCTGGAAATGACATCAATGAAGAGACAAAACACTGTCCTGGATCAGAGCATTACTGAGCTTCATCGTGCATTGTAGCCATCAGCTCAACCACCGCCGTGGCAACTACCTGAAACCAGGAAGCACTTGACCTCCTTCAGCACCCTTGCTCAAGGTAATAGTTCAGCACAGTAGGTTGTGGATGTGTCTTCAACGTGGGCCTCTATCCGTGCAGGTACTTCAAGTAGAGGGTGTTGGAGAACTTTTGTTTTCTCGCTTGCATGGACAGGAAGTGGTTCTCTCTGCGGGTGTTGAAGAACCACGTTTTGCTCGCCCAGATGGGCAAGGCGTGGCTGTGGCCAAGGTTGTTCCAGAACTGTGTCTTGCTTGGGAAATTATACACTGACAATTTAGACACGTCCGCCTGTACGCCCAAGTAGCGGTACCTTGTTTTCAGTTAATACTAAGAACTCAAATCCCGATGTCTCATATTCTCAAACAAGCACCCTTTTTTTCTTGCAATAATTTTGCTAAGGGCTGGTATAGGAGAGAAAGCTGTTGAGAGTCCATGGGCTGTGTCCTAGTCATGAACCATAGAGAACACAATCCATCGGTGGTCGTATTTATAGAGATGATTTATCTGCGCATTATTTGGTTGCTCATAACATTTATATCAGATAAATTTCGTCAGATTTTAACTCAGAAGGTCTTCATAAATAATGGAAGTCTCCAATGATGTACAACAAGGGCATGTGCTATCATTTATTTGAACTTGCTTGATACGTGTCCTTTGAAATTGGTAAACGCGCTTCCGAACTAGACGATTTCACGCGTCGTGGGAAAACTCAGATGTTGCTATGAAACGTTGTTACGGCACTACAAGCACAAATTCTGTTAAGTTAGCAGCTTAATGGTTTGAGGAATTTATGTAGTACGTGAAACGTAAGTATTTAATGAAAAATTATCACAGGTTGATTAATATGGTATCACCAAAATATCTCCAATTATTTGAATAGGGTCAATTAAAAATTAACCTGTGTTATGCTTTACTTCCTCTAATTGACTAGAATTTGAAGCTTTGGATTTTATTTGTAGTTTCAAAACATTTTGGAATTATTTAGAACCCAAAATTATTTTAGAGGATATTCATAAGACCCAAAATACAGTTTACAAAATTCATATAGTTTTTGTAATTAACAATTGGGCTCGATTTTATTCGTTAAGTCCTAAATATTATATTTGGATCTACTAGATTTTGTAGACCTTTTCTGAATTGGTTTGCATTGAATTTTTAATCAAATTCCAAACACAAAACCCTGCCAACCTTTGCACGAAGGATGTTCCCTTGCACGAAGTGGCTGGATCCCTCTGCCTATCCAAGTGGCCAGTATCTACTTTGTCGGCGAACCTATAACCTTTAACGATGCAATGCAATTCTTGATGAAAGAACTTGATCGAGTTCTCCCAACACAGTTTCGTGTATAGTCGTGCCCCAAGACTGCCGACGCACCGAACGGTCAGCCCAGTATGGTGGCACTCCTATTTGATTGCCATCAACCAGAGTATCGTGGCAGTCCTAGTTTGAAGTACTCGATGTTCATCATCAATTGAAAGTGATCACAGACAGTTGTGTTTTATAAACTATGTGCAAAGATATGTTACATCACACACATATTTTTTATAAAAACGCATGCAAGGGCTCACAGACGGCTGAGTTTTAAAAAATGTGTATAGTGATAGCCTACACCGCACATACTTTTTTTGCAATAACATTGTAAAAAGCATCACAACCGCTGATGTTTTCAAAAACTGTGTGCAATGACAGGCTACATCACACACACTACTCTTTCAATAATCATGTGCAAAGCATTAAACATGTTTGTGTTTTTCGAACTGTGTGCAATGATAGTCCGCATCGCATAAACACACCTCTTTTGCAAAAACAGTTTGGACAATATTGCACATGATTGTGTGTTTTAACTGTGTGTAATATTTGGACGTTAGCCATGCTTTTCTTCTCCAACTATGTGTGCTGTTACATCACACACTGTTTGGTCTTGATAGGTGCGTCTTGATAGCACCATTCTTAAGTAATATCGTTCATGGAGGATTGATTCAACCAAAAAAGCTAATCAAATAAATTGCTTCAAATCTAGGCTAACCACGTAGTGATTGATCCAATTGACCGAAGAACAAGTAGTTAGCCCGAAGAGTATATATTCTGAGCTTTGGGTGAACAAGTCAATGACAAGAAGTCAAGAATCCATGACCTAACGATCGAGATGAAGGCTGGCGAACTAATGTGGTAGTACATGTGAGAGAAGGAGATGGGCTGACGGCAACATAGTAGCCAAGGACCCAGCGGGAGGCCTGAGCATTACTGATGAACGACATTGACCAGATTTAGGACTTCAAAACCTATTGAATGGTGCAACAGGACAAATACTCTGTATTAACACGTGACACCCTATGACTGAGGTATCACTTGGACTTGTACAATTTTTTTGTTTGTACACAGTAGCATTGTCACTTTTCCGTGTGATGAGAGGCGGAGGACATGGCCAACAAGGCGAGCACCGGCCTGATCAGGGTGGCTGCACTCAGGTCTCAGTCACGCGTTCCCATCAAGATATGCATCGAGGGATTTTACCAGGCAAGGGAATAGGGAACAAGCCTTGCGAACGAGCACAAGTGCACATCATCTTTACTCAGTCACTCTGTGCTCTCTACCAAGCACTGGTGCCAAATCTTCACCCTTGGTTATTAGCGAATAGTTAGACACCGAGACAAAACAAACAGCAGCAGGTGGTTCTGACAAGGGTTGCTGAAGAACCGCGTTTTGCTCACGCGAATGCGCAGGAAGTGATTCTTGCCGAGGTTGTTGTAGAACTTCATCTTGCTCGCGCAAATAGACACATAAGATTTAGACACGTCAGCCTGTGTGCCCAAGCAGCGGAACAATATAATCACTTTATGCTAATCACTCAATTCCCGATGTCTCATATTCTCAAGCAAATGCCTTTTTTTTCTTGCAATGATTTTGCTAATAGTTGGGGTAAGTGAGGAAGTTGTAAAGATTCCATGGGCCGTGTGCTTCTCATCAAGCATAGAGAGACACACTCCATGCGGGGTCACATTTATATAGATGATCTGGTGGCCACCCATATTGCGGCTACTTGAAACATTTATATTGCATAAATTTCACGAGATATATCAGCTCAGAAGGTATTAATAGTATTGGGAGTCTCAAATGCTATACAACAAGGGCATGTACCATCTTTTATTTGGGCTTCGATGTACATGTTATGTCGAATTTGATCAGCCAACTCCTTCAATTTTATCTGTTAGTTATGTTGGCGCCGCCTCCCGCAGCGCCGCGCTTCTTCTTCTACCTCGAGCTCCCTCACAAAACTCTCTTGTGGTTTCTCTCTATCTTCTTCTCTCAAGAACACAAGAACACACACATACACATGAAACTCTACACACACACACACCTCACCGTGGGAGGAACCAGCTTTGCTTTGTTCTCCCGGTGAGACACACATATGCTACATCTTTTTTCCCTCAGCCCTCACGGCCTCAACTCAAACAACAAGCTTTACATCTCTTATATAGAGACTCACGCGCACACACAGCCACGGCCACACCGGCCACTAACCCACGCACGCACCACTAACTAATCCCTAGCTACATGCACTACATGCACGCCCACGTCCAGACTATACGGCCAAGCCGTTCAACTAACCGACTGCATGCAACCTGACCAATTCTCCTGGCTCCAACTTGATCTATCCAGCCAGCCGGTTTGGCTTCATCCTGCACGCGTCTCGCCGCTTCCCACGGCTATACCACCCTGGCATCAAGCCTTGCGCCGTATCACACGGCACCGCGCCTTCACGCCGTCATCGGCAGCCCGGCATCTCGCGGTCTCCGCATGCCTCCGCTGAAACTTCACCGGACTAGCTACTCTCTAACCTATGCAACATGCATAACAAAAGCAAACTAAATATGCAGATACATGAATCAAGATTAAACCTAACATTTTCCCTCCTAATCTTGATTCTCCAATCTTCACGCGGTTCACCCGCTGCCACTTGACGACACAATCGTGGCGCTGCACACCTTGCCTGGACCGACGCCATCGCAGCGCCCGCGTCCATCACCATGTACTCTTGCCGCACGCAGCGGCCACCTCTTGACGTGGACGACGCTGTCGCAGCGCCGATCACCACACCGTCTTCGCCAAGCGGCATCGCACCGCAACTTTTGTTGGCTTCACACCAACTTTCCATGATGACGATGGCATCACACCACCGTCGTCGGCATCACGCCGACTCTTCTTGTGGCAGCTTCGCACCGCCATCTTCACATAGCGGCACCGCATAGCCACCATCCTCCTTCTTGCGCCGTCGGCCTCCATCTCGCATGAAGTCCGTCGCGCCACAACCGACGCCGTCGCAGCGCCGGTCACCACGGACCATCTTGTCGTGGATGACGTCCTCGCGACGCCGATCATCGCACCACCTTCATCTCGCGGCATCGCACCGCAACCGGCCGCCCGCGGCATCACGCCCCTGCCAGCCATCACCTCGCGTCGGCGTCCTCCACCTCCCATGGAGTCCACCACGTCGCCGCCGCCGCCGCGGATCAACCTGGCTCTGATACCAATTGTTGGCGCCGCCTCCCGCAGCGCCGCGCTTCTTCTTCTACCTTGAGCTCCCTCACAAAACTCTCTTGTGGTTTCTCTCTATCTTCTTCTCTCAAGAACACAAGAACACACACATACACATGAAACTCTACACACACACACACCTCACCGTGGGAGGAACCAGCTTTGCTTTGTTCTCCCGGTGAGACACACATATGCTACATCTTTTTTCCCTCAGCCCTCACGGCCTCAACTCAAACAACAAGCTTTACATCTCTTATATAGAGACTCACGCGCACACACAGCCACGGCCACACCGGCCACTAACCCACGCACGCACCACTAACTAATCCCTAGCTACATGCACTACATGCACGCCCACGTCCAGACTACACGGCCAAGCCGTTCAACTAACCGACTGCATGCAACCTGACCAATTCTCCTGGCTCCAACTTGATCTATCCAGCCAGCCGGTTTGGCTTCATCCTGCACGCGTCTCGCCGCTTCCCACGGCTATACCACCCCGGCATCAAGCCTTGCGCCGTATCACACGGCACCGCGCCTTCACGCCGTCATCGGCAGCCCGGCATCTCGCGGTCTTCGCATGCCTCCGCTGAAACTTCACCGGACTAGCTACTCTCTAACCTATGCAACATGCATAACAAAAGCAAACTAAATATGCAGATACATGAATCAAGATTAAACCTAACAAGTTAGTCCTCTTTAATTATATGTGCATATAATGCAGTGTAGACACTGGACTGACTCTACAAAGGAAAGAAAGATTTTTGGTACTACAGATATCCCACCCCTATTTCCCAATAATGAAGAGGAGCTATTATATTTCTCTTGTTCTTTCGTACAAAAGATTATAAATAAGTATTGAGCTATTTTACATTACCCAGAAACTAATACGAGCGGTTTATTTTTGTTAATCCGACGGCATATACGATTTGCTACCCCCTCATATAGTTCCACGGAGTACTAAGAGGGTAACTCCAACGAGACGACGTATTTCGTCCGCTAGCGTCACTTTCCGCCCTCATGGACGAAAACCACGGCCGAACGTGGAGAAGCAAATGAGCGGATTTGCGTGTTCCATGGACAGGCAGAGGATGCACGCGACATCCTCCTATGTCCTCTAGCCCGTCAATCGATGGCACACATGCCAAACCCCGCCGCCCTAACCAAGTTAGTCCTCTCCGGCCACTTTTCCCTAGCCGCTGCCACCCACTTCCGGCCACTTCGCCTCCCCTAACATTCCGCAACCAGCCGCCATCGCCATCGCCCCCGACACATCCATTGTCGGCCCCACCAGCTGGCATTGTTTCCATTTCTTTGTTGTCAACGGTATAGCTTGCACTATCGAGCCTATCAGGCTCGTCGCCGCCCTCGGCATACCACCACCACTGCTAGAGGACGTGTTGTTGGTCGCTTCCCTTGGCATATGACCTCCTAGACCAGTTAAGATTCATCCATGCCCACGACCATCGCCGCCCACGAGATGTTCTCCCGTTTACCCGATTGAGTCTCGTCCACACGCCTAGTGAAATTCGGATTCATCACTCCGAAGGATCATGGCGGGTACATCATATGAGTTTTCTTATAATAACATCATATGTTCATGATCATCCGAAGAATCATCCGACAGAGAGAGTAATGTTGTGGTTGCTACACTTCTCGTCAATGATTACATTTCAAGGCATTGACCATTGTTCACGGGATCGATAGAGGGCCATGCACCTAGGTTAAAGCGTAACAAAGAAAATGAGCTTGTCGTACTCTTTAACGATTATTTCCATCTCACAAAACCACTATTCGACGCCGAACTTTTCCAGAGGCACTTCCAAATGGGAGACAATTGTTCAACCGTATTCGGGAGGGAGTGGCGAGGATTCAATGGCATGGGCACATGATAGAACAGGCATATATACTGTTAAATCAGCGTACCGAGCTCTAGTGATTCAGGAACAATATCAAGCTCGAGAAGAAGGGAAGGTTAAAGAATCTTCAATGCAAAATAAGCAGTTGTGGAAGGCTCCATGGTCTCTCAAAGTTGTCCCAAAGGTCCGTGTTTTCTGGTGGAGAGTACTCAGAGGTATACTACCAGATGAGCGCACTTTAAAGCATCGACATCTGCGAGAAATTAGTCTGTGCAAAATCTGTCAGGCAAAAGAGGACTTGGAAGTATGCACTCATACACTGCTCTAATGCTGGGGAATTTTGGGAGGTAGCTCGATTACTCATGGATATCAAACTACCATGGCTGCATCCTCCATGTGGGCTAGAGATATTTTATGTGAACCCCTATTTTCATCAAAAGAGAGATCGACCATCCTCACTGTGATGTGGTCCATCTGGACATCCAGGAACCGTCAGATGCATGACGGAGAAAAGTTGAACCTGGCCAACTCGGTGAGGATGATCCGAGAAGCATTGGCACTGCTGGATATTCCAAACCAGCAGGCGCATGTCCTTCCAGGCCATGGATGGCGCCCCCTGGAACAAGAACATATCAAAATAAACACAGACGCAATAATAGTGTATGATGAAGGAAAAAATGGAGGTGGAGGTATAGCACGATCTTCTACTGCTCTATTGGGTGCCTGGTGTAAGCCGCACCTGGGCGTCACTGATCCCATGATTGCGGAAGCCCATTCCCTGAGAGATGGAGTTATATTCTCCAATCTACGTGGCTTTTCTCATGTGGTGATGGAGACTGACAGTCTGGCGGTAGTCAACCTCTGGAACACTCGCCGCAATAGTTGTTCAGTTGTGGCACCAATCCTATATACACTACTAGAAAATCTATCATTAACGACCATGCCGAAATAGTCTTGGTCGTTAGACTCAGAGCAAGACTCCACGGGGCGCAAATCACACGACCGAACTACGAACTACCCTTAGCAATCACCACGTCACCCCTCAAAAAGGAAAAGGAAACACTATCTGTGGTTGTTATCGTTCCGATCTCATCTCTCCGATAACCCTCCAACGGAAAAACAGATCTTATCCCCTACACTTCCTTTCCTCTGGCCATCTCCTCTGTTTTCCCTTTGACCCGATCATGATCTGTTTGTTTCTGCAGAGGTGGTTACCTGGGCGAGGAAGCTGCCGATGGGAGCCACGACCTTCGCCGCCGAGCACTGGCACGGGCGTACGTGCAGCAGGCAAGCGATGTTGGCCGTCGCAGGCACTCGTCGTGGGAGGAGCTACCAACAGGACACGCACCGTCCTCCGCCGAGCACCACCGTGGGATGAGATACGACGGGAAATCCACATCGTCCGCTGCCGGGACTCGCCTCAGGAGGAGCTACAGCGGTAAGTTCTGGACCGGTTGGGCGAAGGAGACTCCTGGGCCCATGTGGTTGCCGGAGCCATGGGCGCATCACTGGCTGTTCTGGTCGCGGCGGCACGGCAGGATGTTTTTTTACGGAAGGCAGCACGGCCGTACTTCCTACCAGTCTGTAAAACCTTGAAGTGGGCTCCAATGCGTGGATGGGTTGCTGCTGGGCACACAATCCATTGTCACTTCCAAATTACACACATGAGGTTTGCCTTTTTTTCCTTTCATTTTTTCTTGTGCTAAAATTTTAGATTGTTTCCATTTGTGTTGGCCAATGCAAAACAGAGTTAACATCGTTTATTTCAACTTTATATTAGAATCTGTACCAGTGTTGTTAGATCTACAAACTTATCATCCAAGCCATCTTTTTAGATTTTGGTAGATATAATGGAATATATTCGCCCGCTTGTTACCCATAGCCTGTGTGAAGAAATTTCTATTGTGAATGGGAGATTCATTCCTTCTTATGAATTTGTTGTTTGATGATATATCTAAGCAATAAAAGTTTGATGTATACATATAAATGTATGTCCTGACTTTCTATTCGTGTCTGTTTCAGGTTTAGAATCAGCGCATTGACTTGTTCCTTCACTAGCTGTGATGTCCAGGTTACGATGTATATCACTTATTATCCAGCACAATAGTGTTCTTTTTTAGTAGAGGAGAATAATGTTCAGTGTTATTTGTTGGGTATATGCCAGCAACCAAGAAAGCTAAAAACTCTTTGCCGAGAAATATTATAACTCAAGTCTTGGACAAATTAGACAAGAGACACACCGTTTAATCTTTCTTTAGAATACTTTGTCTTTGTCACATAAGGAGTAACAAAAAGAATTTGCATTGAGATGCGTCTAGGCTATGAGGCATAGTATACATTTTTATCTGGTCTAAAATTAATGCACGTGCAAACTTCTTCATATATGCTATTGTCCTTTGTGCGAATTCGTTTATATCTATTGACTTATAAATCATTATATTTTTTTTACAGTCCATCGTAATAGAAGCATCATGAGGCATCAGTTTTTGGTGAAGAATGATATGCACTTGAATACAAAGACATATGATGGTGTGGCGTGGCTGAAGATAACAAAGAAAATAATATATTTATATTTTCCTGTTGTGTTTCTTTTTGATTTACAGATGAACAAATACAATGGTTTTCTACAAAGTGTTGTTGGTTCATATTTTCTAAATAGCATTTTAACTACAGCAGTGTATGTGAGGATCTTGTTCAATATTTATGGTTTTGGTTAATGAAAACATGTTATAACACTTTAACTGTTCAAATTTTTTTGTGCATGATTGGTGTGCTCGCCAATCATCAAAAGTTGCATGCAACATGAAGCCGTTGTACCAATTGAGATGGGTCATTAAACAAAATCAAAATTGTGAAATGGATGGTAAAATGCTTTTAGCGATGACAAAAGTGGTTGTTAATACCAAAATTGTGGCTGTTATTTTCTCAGAATTAACGACGACACGTTATCCCATCGTTACAAAATAACGACGGGAAAAGGTGGTCGTTATTACTTTTAACGACGGAGCCTATACCGACCACCATTTTGTGGTCGTTAATGACTTTTAGCGACCACAATCTATCTTTTAACGACCACATATCCCATCGTTAAAAACCTTTTTCCTAGTAGTGATACCTAAGAAGTTGATCCCCACTATCCTATTTATCTCAACAAGCACACATGCCACCTCAACAAGGCCCACCACTACATGCATGAGAAAAGAATTTCCATTAGTTGATCTCATGCACACCTTTCACCTTACCACACATAGAACCTCATCAAAAGTCTACTCAACAAGCATGAAAAAAAATTCCATCATGTTATGCCACATATATTCAAAATATTTTCTGACTACACAATAATCAAATACAATATATATATATATATATATATATATATATATATATATGTATGTATATAATATTTATCTTTAGCTTTAGTTCATATATTATTAATTCAACAATGAAGCTTCATACAATCAAATCCCTGAAATATACTGCAATTGATTCCCGCAACAATACGTAGGGTATTCTCTAATTCTTCTAGAAATTGATGAGCTATCTACTAGTTTTAGTTCTTTTGTAATTCAATATGTATGTAGATCAGCGAATGGCCCAGCTCACCTTTGTGCAAAACGTGCGTGCATGGTGTCTGGCACCGAAAGCTGGCTTACTGAAACACTGAGCTTCCTGATTAACAGCCTACTGGCTGACTGCTCAACGAATGCCTTCTTCGAATAAAGCTCTAAATTCTCAGCAATTTTTTTCATTTATGATGCTATTGGTAAAGTTGGCTTCTCCCCTAACCAGAAACGCAGTCCAACTGTTCGAATGCTTGCATATCGAGTTCTTCTTGATCAATTGATGAGTACATATGCATGAGTGTGTCCACGGGTCTCGAGTCATCGTATATCTATCTATACCAATATAAAAAGACCCAAAGGGCAGGTCCAACTGATCTCGGCCACAAAACTAAGTCAATCCAATGACCTAGGCTGCTCCAATGTCGAGCGTTCAGTGTGTTTAACGTGCAATTAATATCATACCAAATATTGCACTACTCACAGAATTAACACACAAATAATATCATACCTAATATCCGTGTGCAATTATTATGTTTGTCTAAATATCAACGTGTGCACGTGCGCATTTACTAGTGTTCTCCAAAGTTGTGGTTAAGGTTTTTGGCCTAGAGTACTTGAGAGAATAAAATACTGAGATACAACCCGGTTGTTATCGATCAATGCTGAGAGCCTTTCTGGGGATGCTTGGAAACATAGATAGTATGCACTGGGAGTGGAAGAACTATCCATTTGCATGGAAGAAAATATAAGGGACATGTTGATGCATGCACGGTCATATTTGAAGTTGTGGCATCACAAGTTCTCTGAATTTGTCACTTTTTTCGTCATGGCATGTTTTCACAATGACATCAAAGTTCTTTAGAACCCTCGGTGTTCGGAAGGATTTCGGATGGCAATCGCCCAGAGGTCAACTATGAGATCAATGGCTAACAATACAATAAGGGATACTACTTAGCCGATGGTTTCCATCCTCACTGGTCTACGTTTGTGAAGAGAATCTCCAAGTCTCAAGGAGAGACAAGGGCTAGGTTTGTCAAAGAACAAGAGAGTTCTAGAAAGGATATGGAGCGTGCGTTTGTTGTGATCCAAACTCGATGATTTGTTGTTCGGCACCCTGCTAGAACTTGTAGCGTTCACAATATGTGTGAGGTGATGACTGATTGTGTGATCATGCACAACATGATTGTAGATGATAGCGTGGTGACAACATCTATGACCAATGGTGGGATAACCACGGTGATTTGGTCAAGCCTGACGGTGAAGCGGCAACGTTTGCACAGTTTATCCAATTTCATCATGAAATGCGTTATTGGACAACTCACAATCAACTCCAAAATGATTTGGTTGAGCATATGTGGACTCGTAGGAACCAACAGTTCTATCTTCTCATTTTCTTCCTATTCATTAGTTTCAATTTGAAATTCATTTGGTTGTAAACTACACGATTTTTATTTATCTCGACGTAAACTATGTAATTTTTTCTTGAGTGATATTCTGTTTTGTTTTTTGGGTGATAAAGAATCGAAATAGCCAAGTGTGACATACGGAATGCTGCGGTAGCCGTCGGGGGTTGCGAGCCAGGATGAGGCGGTGTATGGAAGTGGAGGCAGAGTGGATATATAGGGGACGAGGGCGCCCTGTAGGAGCTCTTACCCGTGGAGAGTCACTGTCCCGGGGCACGTCGTTGAGGCACATGTCGTCGTTGCTTTGAGCAGCTGCTCTATGCAGGGACACTGGAGCTCGTCCTGCCACCACGGGTGCTCGAGAAAGGGTATGATCATCTAGGGTTATGATCATCTATGGTTCTAATTTCATGTATGTCGTTGTTCCTGATTCAAAAGGTATGATCATCTTCTTGTTTATACCCAGAAAAAAGATCTCATGTCCCTAGTCAGTAAATCATGTAGCCCTATGTTGTGATCTTTCTTTGGTGTAGCGAGGGAACTTGCCCTACACAAGTTATTTTGTAGGTAATTTAGCTAATGTTGTGATGGATAAAGACAAACTCGCTGAAGACGTTGTAAGATCACCGAGCCCTTCTTAAAATTATAGTATTCGCTACATTCCTTCAACATGCGTCTGAAATTTGGATTTGTCATAGAACATTGCAGCATTGCACCGATACTTCGGGGCATATAAATGAACTATACTCCCCTCCCTTCTCTATTATAACTAGTCGTAAACCCGTGCATTCGCACGGGCTAGCCTAATAAGAATGCTAACGGCCTTGCAGTTAATTAATCATTTATTTTGGGGGCAAACATAAATTTTCATGTAAGATGCGGCAAGATTTTTGATATACCCATTTGTGTCCCACACTTACCATGGATTTATAGCCATTCTTAAACAATGTCATCCAATTTAAAAATTTGTGTGTTAATTTATTTCACACGTGGAAAATTGCATAAGACAATAAGCTTTAGTGTATGACTTCAAAAAATTCACAAAATGCTAACTTTTTCATTTAAAAAATGTTAACTTTTTATCATTGAAAGATACTTGCTTTAGGTCCATCTCGGTCATCTGATTGTTGTATGCATCCATCTCAGTCATCTTTGTACTTTTCCTCTTTAGGTCCACTTCTCGAGCTCAACAATGGTCAATTCTATAGCTCTTACTACGAATGTGCCAGTGGCTTTGCAATTCAATCTCCTCACTCCGTGAATATAACATTGGATATGGTAGCACCATCTACATTATTGCAACAATCACTGAATGTTATTGTGATTGCATCCACATCCAGGTGCACATGAGATGGGTGATAGGTGTGACGGAGACAAGATTGTACATTAGTTATCACGGAGATTGATAGATTTTTATATAAAATTTCCCTCCTAGGGAGGTTAGCCTGTATATGTAAATTCATGCCTAACACATACACATATGATGAGGTCCTACCAACCAAGAAAACAATATATGCAACGATAGAAGAAACCAACTCAGCTAAATAGCATGAACATATGGATTCTTATCCAATCATGCTTACCTCTTGGTCATCATGACCAAATCAGGAGGCATGGAGAAGAGGATGCTAGAGCCGAGCTAGTGGCTGAGAAGTGTGCCCGATCCCAATGCGATGCCCAATATTGTATCCTTGTTGGCCTACGCTGGCTGCAGCAAGAGGTGAAAGGACATGGAAGCAAAGACGAAGATCTCAGCAAAGGGCATAGCGAGCCGGTCTTGCTATGGTGGGAGGTGACAACACATGAAAGATGTGACAGAGTCCTTGGCCAAGAGTATAGCAAGTGCGACTGAGACCTCTCCTAGAGGCATATTGAGCAGGGGTTAGGAATAATTTTTCTGAAGGAGTAGACAGTCGTGGGGTAGGGTAGAGCAAATAGAAGTCAATGATTGTATTGAACTATGGATACAATGTGACCTATTCGATGATTCTGATTTATATTTTTGGAAGAGAAAATTGGACCCGCTCCTTCGAACCATGACTCGAGGCACCTGGACTATGCCAAAGGTGTATATCAGAATGCTCTGCCATAGAACTTTCTCTACATGTATGTAAAGATTTTTGTTTTTTTTTTTTCGAAAAGGAGGAATACCCCCGGCCTCTGCATCTGGTCGATGCATACGGCCACTTTATTAATTATTAGCACAAAACCTTACAAAGTCGTACAACAGTAAGACCAAAGCCACCATCTTCGCAACCTCTATCGCTACTCCTATCTAACTGATGAAGAGGCGCTGATGGTCTGGGCCTAATACCAAACAGACCTCGCAGCCAAACCTAACATCTAAGACCTGAGGTCCCAACCTGGACGCCTGTCGGGTATGGGCACCCACCAGTCCGGCGTGCTCCTCAACCAGGCCGCCCGCCGGGTATGAGGCCGCCACAACCACCTACCACATATCCATCTTCAGAGCTGTACTGTTGTAACGGCCTTGCCCGGTCTCGCTGCCGCCGACGCCACCACGACGCCAGACAGCGTCGACCTCCTGCGCGTGACCGTCACCACACATCAAACTCCGAATCTGCACTGCGCCACGCCGTCAAGATCCGTCGCCATCAATGGATGGATGCAGCACCGCTCCACCAAAGAAACCGTCCGCTGGTCCCGCGAAGCAAGGCGCAGCACCAAGTAGAAGGCCGAAGCCACCACGCCACCAGCAGCCCCGCCACCAAGAGTTGTTCCCAGCCGCCGCCTTCAAGAAGGAGCACGACACCAGGGTGCCGTCGACGCCCAGACCAGGGGAACAAAAGCTTTCGCCATAGCTCGAGGAGGAGGCGGAAGGGAGAGGATCCACCCCAAAGCCTTCAGGAAGGGGATCGGCGCCAAAGGCGTCGACTTTGGGGAAGCTGCCGCGCCAGCCAGGGGTTTCCCCCGGAACCTCACCCGCACGCCAGATCCGCCAGGCCGGCCATAGGGGACGCCGAAGCCGCCGCCAAGGACCGATGCCAGCACGGATCGGGACAGATCGAAGCAGGGGCAGATCTTCTACATGGAGCCGAGAACCCGCGCGGCGGCGGCGGTGCACGCCGCACTGCAGGGCCGCCTGCCTCCAACCGCCGCTCCCCACCTCCGGCCAGCGCCAGCCCGCGCGCGCCACCGCGACGTGCCGACCCTGGCCATCAGCAGCGCCGCCGCACACCGGGATCTCCCGAGGGCGCGGAGCGCGCCGCGGGAGCGGGAGAGCGCACACCCATCCGCACCTGCACGCATCCACCATCGCGAGGAAGATCCATCACCAGGGACAGCCGCGCGTCCATCCAGCAGTGGATCTCCGCCTCGACCGCCAGGACCCGCGTCCTAGCGCACGCCGACGTGCAACCCGCATCTGTGCCCACCAGATCCAAGCGCCGCCGCGAGAGGAAGCCCCGCCGCCGCCGTCGACCGCACGGGTTTCACCCGGCGGCGTCCTCCGGCGGCGGCGCGACGGCAGGAGGGAGTAAGAGGAGTGGCGGCGCTAGGGTTAGGCTAGGGACGCCCGAGCCGCCCTGGGCAAGGCGACGCGGGGTACTATTGCTGAGCCTTGGCTCAGTGGTTGGGCTTGCGGTTGTGCAGCCTAGCGACCCGAGTTCAATTCCTAGAATTGACAGGTGATGCACAGGGGTTTTCCCCCATTTATTGAGGATCAAGCTTGGTGTGTGGTGGAACCTATCATCAAGAAATATCTTGATACTCATTTAAAAATTCTGAGGACCATGTTTATCTTGGCACTCGTACTAAAATGGCCGCATGCATCCCTGGTTGGTGCAGAGGCCGGGAAGTGAAAATCTCTCCCATTTTTAAGAAACTGGAACATAAGCATCTCTCGGTAACCCCTTGATTCTAATCCCCTCGCGTCGCCTCGCCTGAGGCGACCCGGGGGCGAAACCCTAATCCCCTCCGCGCCTCCCCCTCCCTATCCCCTCCCTCCGCCGCCGCCTGAGGTGCTCGCCGGCCCGGCCGCACGACACCAATGAAGGTGGCGGCGGGGATCTGGTGGCTTCGTCTTCGCGGAGGGCCATGGCGTCCGGGGCGGCGGCTCCGATGGGCGGTGTCCGGCATGGCCGGTGCGGCGGGCTGCGCCGGTAGGTGCTGGCGGGCTGCCTCCCTGGCCGTGCGGTCGGCGGGGGGGTGGCGGGCGATGGCGAGGCGGCGCCCCCGCGTGGGTCGTCCTACGCTCCTGGAGAAGCTCCGTTCCTGCCCGTGATCTGCTCCGATCTGCGCCCTGCTCCAGCCCCTGGTGGCTTCGTCGCCGTCTTGGGGGATCTGGACGAACGGATCTGGTGGTTGGGCGTGATTCCGGGGGAAACCCCTGGCCGGCGCGGAGGCCTCACCAAAGGCGACGTCTTCGGCGCCGTGGTCCTTCCTGGAGGCTTTGGTGTGGTTCTCCCCTCCCACTTCTCCCTCGAGCACAGGTGAAGACCTGCCCTCCCCTTGCATGGTCGATGGCGGCATCCGGTGCCGTGATCCTTCTTGAAGGCGTCTTCCGGGGATTGCTCGTGTGGGGTGGAGCTGCTGGTGGCGTGGTGACGGTGTGAGGTAGCCTGTTCTTATCAGTGGCGGCTGCCGTGGTCTCGGTCCAATCCCTGACCACTGCTTTGGCTATGCCCCTTTTGGCCTTCTCCATGGATCTTCGCCTTCATCCGATGACTTGCGGTTGTGAGCCGTTTCGCTTAGCACTAATGTACTTGCCGTGGTGGAGCGGTACTTCATCTCACTCATTGATGGCGGCGAGGATCGGCGGCATGGCGCTGTGGAGGTTCGCCGCCCGATGCGCGGAGATGGACTCGCGCAGGAGGAGGTTGCTGTCTGGCGTCATGGTGACGCCGATGGCTGAGTGGCCAGACAAGGTAGAAACCTCGATATGATCTGAAGATGGACCTGCGGAAGATGGTGGCGACGACACACGAGTGCGTCTGATCGGATTGTGCCCCAGACCCAGTATGTGGCTCGGCTGGGGATTCCGGATATGTTTCGGTTTCCGGCTTTTGATGTTAGGCTTAGATGAGTGGTTCGGGCAGTGGCCCAGCTAGCACCCCTTCATCATTTTGGGTAGGAGTAGTGGCATGTGTTGCCAAGATGGTGGATTCAGACTTATTGTTGTAATACTTTGTAAGGTCCTCGAGAATAATCAATAATATGGCCGTATGCATCTCCCGGATGCAGAGGCCGGGGGTCATCCCTCTTTTCTAAAAAAAAAAATACGTTAGTTTCCTTTCCTGTTTTTTACCGATCTTTCAACCGAAGGGAAGGCAACGTACGAAGGGTTTTTTCTCTTGACGGGGGCCCCACGATTTTGGGGGCCCTGTGCGGTCGCTCACCTCGCTCCCCCTCATCGACAGGCCTGACGACCAGGAGGAGATCCCCGCCGACGACGACAACGACTCCGACGACAAGGAGGAGCACCCGACCGAAGACGACGACGACAATGTCGATGATGATGATGAAGAGAAGGAGGAGGACGCCAACGATGAGGAGGACGACGACGACGACGATGACAAGTAAGACCACGATGACAATGATGACGAGGAAGACCACCACAACATCCCCAACGATGACGAGGAAGACCAGAAGCCGTCCAGCAAAAAGCGTCCAAGCATGATGGCCTAGAAGGCCCCTCCAAGAAGAAGCAACTAGCAGCAACAGTTTTATTTTACGTTTCTTATATGAATATAAAATGTATTAGTACTTTTGAATTTGTAAGATCTGACTCATTATTATAGTTCCAGAAGACTATCCTATATGATGCTCTTAAAAAGTTCGTGAATTAAAAAATGTTAATGAATGAAGTCCCGCAAATATTTGGAAATAATAATATTCACAAAAAGTCCCGCAATTTTTTATAAAATACCTGCTGAACAAATTTTGAAATGGAAACAATTTTTGAATTCCAAACAAAATTTGAAAACATGAGCCCTGTGATGCTGAAGTGTACGCCGCCTCCAAGCCGGGCGCCATCATGAGGTCTCGCATGGCTCCGCGCACCTTGTCCCCATACCCGTGGCGGCAGCGGCGCATCGCGACCCTCAACACTAGCTTCATCACTGCCACCGGTGTCTCGATGACCAAACACACGGTAATGCTAAAGCGTGGGAGGAAGGCGCTGGCGAGGAATGCTAGTAGTATGTAACGCTCAGCGCAGAACACCGAGATCGACCGCTTACTACTGGACGAGCTCTGTCCGTCGAGCGTCACATACTACTGGCATAATAGTAGAGGCCAATGGAACACAGCGAGAAGGAGAACAACTCAAGGCCTAGACACAGATGAAGACTATGGCGAGCTTTCTCGTGCTCTGCAATCTCCCGTGGGCTCGGTGTCCAGACGTGGATGAAGACTATGGAGCCAGTATGGCTCGTGATCTTGATGTTGATGTGATAAAATCTAGCGCACGGCGACATGTTGCCATTATCAGGGAAGAAGAGAAAATGGGAGGAGGCCACTGCAATAGACGGGCTTCGCTCCATCGCCCCGGTGTTTGACACGCGTGGCCTGTTGGGCTTTGACCCGCAGTCACTGCACTCGCCCATGTTCGACACACACGACGGTGACATAACTGACTGGAAGGCCGCACGAAAGGTGCTAGAGTGCATCATCATGCCGTCACGGGAGGACAAGTTCGTCGCATCGAAGCCCTCCGACGTCGTCGTGTCGAGCTACATCAAAATGCTCCAGGTATTATGGTTGCTTGTTAAACTAAGAGAGAGTGGAAAGGGGGTTTCTACTTTCTAATGTCACTAGGATAATGGTCGTGCCGCGTGGCAAGAGGCGGAAGGCACTAAGGGCGTGCTCTTCGCTAACCCGAACTATACCAGAAAGGGGGTTTCTTCTTTCTGACGTCGTTGGGACAATGGTTGTGCCCCATGCGTTGGGGTGTGCCACCATACAGGAGCTTGTCCGCAAATCCGGTGCTGACGAGCAAGCAGAGCCAGTGGGTGCAAAAGCTGCTAGGCACATGCGGCGCTACGGTTGATCTCTGGGCTTACCACCGGGAGACAAATATTGTTGCGTCCTTGTCTGCTAACCTCGCTGGCACCTCAGCCTTCTCCCCGAGCTACTAGTGCCGTAGGTAAGAGTTCAACCCCTTTTTCCAATGAGCACACTCATAGGGAAAGGTATTTTACTATTGTTGTTTGTGAGCTAGGGGTTGATACACCCATTCATACCATTGTTGATAGTATGCCAGTGGAGAAGATGGTGACGCCGGCTCTACGGATGGAGCAGCTGAAGGTGGTGCCGGCAGCTAGGACGGAGCAGCTGAAAAGTGAGGCGCATGGAGACATGATGCCGTTGTCCGGGAAGAGAGTGGAGGCCACTTCAACACACACTCAAACCAAACAAGATTACTAGGAAGAAAATGCCAAGGTGACACATCTGCTTCTCCTCCGGCCGGGCAGGACACCGTCGACATTGAGGCGAAAGCCACCAAGGGCACCATGTGCAAAAGCGCAACATGATGGCTTCATCCTCCTCGTCCTCCGTCTCGTCATCAACAACGACAACGACGCCACCTCCGACGCGCTCTCTGGGCCCCCTGCCAAGCGCATCGCCTCGAGCCTAAGCACCCAGGCCGCCGTCGACGCCCTCGGAAGAAGCAAGGCATCTTGAGGGAGCTCCTCACACGCCCCGCCGACGAGTTGCGAACATAGAAACCAAATCGACACGGCTAATTTGGACCGCACGATGGGAAGTCGAAACGGCAAACGAGATCTGAGCCGCAAATCCCTGAGCCGAAGTGCCGCACGTTCTTTGGTAATAGAGTTTTCATAAAATCTATTACTATTGTCTCCTAACCTAGAAACATTGGTAATAGAAATTATGAATAGGATAGTACCAAGATAAGATACCTGGAGAAGTTCACATGTCCTACTTACGAGGCGTGGGCAAAAACAAGCGGCAGCATTAGACTGTCTTTGCTGCCCGAGCAGGCAGTACTGCTCATCTACAAATCGAGCATCACCGTTTGTTTGGTCAAGGAGACGACCATATTGCTCGTGGACAAATAAAGTATTATTGTTTGTTTCGTAAATATGTATCAACATCTTGGTTTGGTCCTCGGTTCTGACAAAATACACAGACGACGGGAAAAGAAAATTGATTGAAACTCGCACTATGAATGAAGAAATCCGAAATATACGTCTGTTACAAGGAATTGGAGAAATACATATATGGGAATAACTGAGAGACAGGTCAGCTAAGTTCATTCGCAGTGATGTGTAATTTCTTCAAATGGAGATAAGAGGTGTCAAAAAGAAATGCTTTTAGGAAGGCTTACTTGCTTAGTATGTATTTTTTGTACATTCAAAGACCAAGATCGTACGGATAGCAATTCAGGACCATAGGCATAGCAGCACATAGGTATTCTCTCTTCTTTCTCAATTCAGGGAGGACACTATCTTAATTCTTGTGAAAAGGCAGAAGCAAGTGAAAGGGCAGCAGTATTATATGCATCTCTACAACATTTCATTCAAGTTGGTTAGGAATTGACAGGTCCTGGGACATCGATGGCTTGTGTGGCTGCTTGTATCCTAGGGTTGGCTAGGAACAATAGAGTTCTCAACAACAACGACAAACAAACTGAAGGAGAACGTTGGTTAAGGATCTAGGTTTATGGACTCAAACTTAAGGAACACTGGTAAAACTGATCATTGAGGATCTAAGACTATGGCCTTGTAGATCGCAAAAAAGCTGAAATGTCAAATGATGGAATGGGGAACCAAGCTATAGATTTTTTTTAATGGGAATCGTGAGTTACGTGCTCATTGCATCTATAAAATATCATTGCAAGATGTTCTTAGGTCCATTAAATCCAGTACCCGGCCTTCTAATTACATCTCAGACAACACTTCACAGGGGTGTAGGCGTTCAGGACCTGTCTCGCTTTGATCGTTGGGATCAGAGGGCCTTGCGCATTAAGCTATCCCTCAAGGATGCACCATGCGACGAGCTTGTGCTTCCTATAGTATGCGCAGCCATGGTCGCTTGCCTCGATGTTGCTGATACCCACTTTGGCAACTAAACACGAGAATATGATGTTAACCCTTCAGATCTAACACAACCCTAATCCAGCCGAAACCACTCAAATCCCCATGTCAATCTCACTCAACATCTATTGTTTCAGCACTTTAGAAACCGTACCAGAGGTAGAACACAAAATTGCAAAAAACTGTAAGGGAAGAAAGCTGCCTTACCTTGGGGCAACGGATGGGGAGGAGATGCAATGGAGCTCTATTAGGACAACTGACACATAAAATCAGGACATTCCATGGTGATTTCAATGAGGCTATGTGGGTGCGTGAGCACTCACCCACAACACCCCACGCGAAAATTCGGATGATTGCTTTCTGAGATATTCCAGAATTATGTGAATTTAGTGACTTGGGATTTTCGGGCATAGGGTTTATGGTTTAGACCCGTTTACATACAATAAGAACAGGAGAGGGCGAGCTAATGTGCTAGGTTAGACGGTGTGGTCACAGATAACAGATGGCGGAATATGCTTGCTGCCCACCGGCAGCCAACGCACCCGCAGGCAAGCGGGTAGCAAGGGATGACGCCAACGACAGAGTGGTGTGGGTAAGGGTTTTGGGTTTAGGGCTCGAGGTCTCAAGTTCATGAAATCGAGGTCCACAATGTAATTGTGTGATCTTGAAAAAACTACTTTCTGAATCCTAACGAATGTCATAGCTCCTAACTAGAGAGACAGACATCTGTGCAATTAGATTCATACATAAATTGACAACGAGTAAAACATCTAACCATCTACAAAGAAAAACTATTTGAATGATTTTGGTAGCTTATAACTATAATCAATATAATTAAGGCAATAAAGGCCAAAGACTGGATGACGAACAAAAATGACGTGCACAAAAATAAAGTAAAACAAAGAGCACATATACTAAATAAAGAGAATATCTCTGGATACGTGCATCATACCATGAGTTAAATTCCTGATGGGATGAGAATATATCTGGCAAAATGAAGTTCACCGGTCACCACAACGTTGCTAGGTTATTATGAAGAGGTGTCCAAGTCAAATAATCTTAATCTCCACCGGAATTCTCTTCTTTAACCGATGACCCTGGAAAGAAGTATCAAACAAAGTCGTAAATCCATAGGGAAAGGGAAGAAACATACAAGGACAATAATACAAAGCATGTGAAATTCCATCCCCTGTTGACAACAAAATATTTCCCCTAGTAATTAGCAATAAATTTTGCATGATACTTCACCATCTCAAATGAACCGATTACTATTAGCAAATCAGGGCCAACCTTTTTAGGCAAGAATTTCCTCCATAGCTTTGCCTGAGCCACTTCATGTCCATGATAATTAGATCAGACCAATCAGAGATGGAACAAACCTGAAATCAAGAATTCCACACAAGACAACAAATAAAGTACAATGAAGGACAACTTTGGATACTTTACCTTGATAACGCATTTAGTCAGTTCGATAGAGTGGAAAGGGGAGCAATACCCAAGTACAGACCGGCCAGACCATTCCCTTCAAGATGGGCAAGAAGTCCAATTGGGGTCATTAGTTTTCCCGAGGCCCATTTAATTAGCTTTATACCCTTTATATATAATGATTTCAAGTTTCCTCCATTCGACAATGGAAAAAGGCTGGCTTGATCTTTTTCCCACATGTCTTCTTCTATGAGAGCTATATACCCACAAGTGGCTGATACACAGGGAGGTGGCTGCTCTGGCACATGATACTATCAGCCAGAGAACCCTGCCGGTGCCCATTGTGGCCAATCGTAATCCTCATTTTCAAGGAGTTGTGCATGTGGATTGCAATTGTTCTGGCCTGTAACATTCTAAAAAGAGCTGCATTGCCACCATTGTGATGAACCATTTCTATGTTATTCTTAATGAATGGGTAGTGCCCCTGCCGGGTTACTCAAAAACATAAAATGTTTCAAGAGTTGTATGAATAATAAATTACTACAATTACACCATATATTTTTTTCTTATGTTGGGGAACTGATATCTCAATTAATTAAATCTAACAGACTTGTTTGCATGGTTTGACCACAGTATGCGCTCTTAAGGACAAAACATACATAACTTTATGTCTGCTTCCAAATGTCATAACTCCTGACTAGAAAGATGGACATATCTACACTATTAGATTCATACATCAATTGACTATCAGTACAACATCTAGCCAATGAAAGAGCAAACCATCTGAAAGCTAGACAAATGTTGCATTGGATGATTGACGTAGCTTATACAATTATAATAAAAATAAGGCAATAAAAGATGCCACAAGATTGGCGACAAACACAAGAATTGCTTCTAGGAAATGTAGGCTATGCACAAAAATGGCATGCACAGAAACTAAAATAACGTAAGGGCAGACAACAGTACATGTTTTAGTTCAGCGGATCATACCATGACTCAAATTCGTGACGGGATGAGAATAAATCAGGCAAAATGGAGTTCAATAGTGACCACAGCTCTGCTAGGTTATTCTGAAGAAAAAGGAGCTTATTCTCCATTGAAATATGCTTTAACTCTTTCAATAATTTACAATTCGTATTTTTCAACCGATGTCCCTAGGAAAAAAATAGCAAACTGACTTGTAAATACATAGGGAGGGGGAGAAACATACAAGGACAATAATACCGAGCATGTGAAATTCCATTACCTCATCGACAACAACATACTTCCACTCCTAATTAGCAAGATATCTGGCATCAAACATGGCCATCTCAAATGAAGTGATTACTATCGGAAAACCAGGGCCAATATTTTTGGCCATGAATTTCCTCGTTGCTCTGCCCGAGGCACTTTATCTCCATGATAAATCAGACCAATCAGAGATGGAGCAAACCTGAAATGAAGAACTCCACATATGGCAGCAAACTAAGAACAGATACAGTGAAAGACAATGATTGATACTTTACCTTGATAGCTCATTTAACCAGTTTGACAAAGTGGAAAGGGGAGCGATATCCATGTAAGGACCGTCCATACCATTTCCTATGAGATGGGCAAAAATCCAATTGTCTGAATTGTTTTCCCGAGGCCCATTTGATCAGCTAGTATTCCATTTAGGTCGCTTTGCCACAGCGATATTAACCACTTAATACCTTTTATCTGGTAAGATATCAACTTTCCTCAAGTCAATAATGGAACAAGATTGGCTTGCTCTTTTTCCCACCTTTCTTCTTCAGTGAGAGTACTATCATCAGCAGTTCGGTCTTCCCGCGATCTTGTAAGCATGGCTGCAACTGCTGTCTTAGCCTTCTTCCGAACAATATTTATATAGTGTAGGCAGAAGCAACAGAAGGTTAACATAAGGTCTGACCAGAGAACATGAATACTTTCTTTTAATTTTCCTATATATTCGCATCAGCAATGATAAATCAAGTTA
>NC_041386.1:677690108-677700733 GCF_002162155.2 Triticum dicoccoides | reverse complement strand
AAAAATACTAACAAGACGTTCAGAATTATACGACAGGTGGATTCATCCCGCCTGGTCGGCCGATGAGGAAGACGTCGCCGCGCGCGCCGCGTTGTCGCGGGCCATCTTGGCTATGGCCCTGTTCCGCCTGTCGGTAGTGACTGCTTCGCGCCGCTGAACTTCCACCCTCCACTCGGCGTTCGACAGGCCCGGTGGCTTCGATGGCGGCGCCCTCGGCTTCCTCTGCTTCGGCTGGGCCACGGCGCCAGCCGCGGTTGCCTCTGCGCGCGGCATGGCATACTTCTTCGGCGGCATGGCGTGCTTCTTCGCGGCGAGCGGGAGGGGGTTTGGCGGGAGAAAGGAAGAGAATGGCGGGAGGAAGGCGAGCGAGCGAGAGAGATGCGAGGGAAAAGCGTCAAGAAACGGCGGGAAAAGGCCCTCGGGTCGCCTCCAGGGCGGGCCCACGCGCCTTTTTCGCTTGTGTCGGCTCCCCAAGCGCCCCCCAGGGCGCCGGGTTCGGCCTGGGTCCGACAGCACTAGTTTTGGCCCGAGCCGGCGAAAAACGGGCTTCTGGGGGCGCGACTGGGGCCTTTTTTGACGCCGGCGCGGCAAAATCACCTGGGAGGGCCTATTGGGGGCGCGGCTGGAGATGCCCTTACGACCAATAACTTGATGGGCCGCATGTTTAGCAGTCCTAGTAGGGGAGTGATCGAACTCACGACCTCAAAGACCCGACAATGTGTTGCTAGCCACTGAACAAATGTTTCCCGCTAATCAATTGCCATTGCGAATATTTAAGAACATATCGCAGTGTCAGATTTGAAATAATTTTTGATTCTTTCAAAAAGTGATAATTATGAATTGCCAAATATTCTTGGAAACGTCAACAGTTTTAAAATTTACGAGTTGGTACTTGAAAATTCATAAGCATTTTTTAACAGGAAACTGTTTTTAAATTCACAAACATTTTTTGGAAACATGAACCTTTTAGAATAACATGGGGTTTTTGAATTAGTGGACACTATTTCAAAACAAGAAAATGCTTTGAACATCCAAAAGAATTTTCGAAATTGTGTTTTTTAAAATGCAAACATTATTTTGAATTTCTGAACATTTCACTAAAACAGGAATATTTTTGGAATTTGGAACATTCCTTTAAATACATTTTTAAAAATCTTGAATAATTTTTTAAACACAAAAGAAAAATAGAAAATGGCAACATTTTTAAAATTTCAAAAACTCTGAGCATTTTTTATAATAGGAAGAGATTTTTGGAAATCTGAACATTATCAAGAATTTGAACAAAAATTAAAATTCATGACATTATTTTAGGATTTAGATTTGAGAATAAAAGAAAAAAATAAAATAAGCTAAGAAGAAAAAAGAAACAGGAAAGAAAAGGATAAAAGAACAGAAAAAAAATACTAAAATGGGTCAGCCTAGTCTTGGGCGCCTTGTGCGAAGCTCCATCTTTTATCCGCTCATGCGGGAAATAGGATTTTGGCTGCTGCATGGGCAGGAAAGTAAGTGGGCTGGCTTCACTAGACCGTAGGGCGTGCAGCCCTCATACGAAATTCTCAAAAAACCGTTTTACCTTTTCTAGCAGACTGGCACACAAATATTTAGTACCACCTCAGACAGAAGAATTTTAATTTTTCGGCGATGAATGGATGAGAAAAATGGATAAACGCACTACACTTTATTAGTAGGTATACCTTTATTAGTAGGTATAGATTTATATGCATTGCAGCCCGTAGCAATGCACAGGCATTCTACAGGTAGGAAGAGGCGTCAAATTTGAAAGGTACTCCCTTTATAAAGAACTATAAGATCGTTTAGACCATTACTATAGTAATCTAAACAATTTTATATTTCTTAATATAAGATCGTTTAGATCATAATATGGTGATCTAAGCCATCTTATATTTCTTTATAGAGAGAGTAGTGTACGTGGTGTTCAATCAGTACACGAAATTGAGATTCAATCTGGGTCCGGGTGCGTTTATCAGCCGGGTGAGATGCACAACTATGGGTTTGTTCGTGCCGGCCGGCCAAATCATATCACTGGCCTGTTTTCGTCCGCCGGTGCTTTATGGTCAGTGGTGACAACATATTTACTGGCCATTTCACTGGTTAGCGACCACAACATCATCATTAACAACTACTACGACCGGTCAGTGTTGACTTATAATCTTTGGCAAATTGTGATTGCATCAGCAATAGCAATAGTAGTAGGATCTGCAACATTATAAAATAAACAAATAACTGCACCATATTTTATCAAGAAATATTTATACAATTATGGACAACGCCACTCGTCACTCTGAGCCACGCAACACACACTAACAAATCATCAGATTCAATTCATAATAACAATATTTCACAATATCATGAGCCACCCAATAGGCACCACTCTTCATTTTCACCCTCTCAAACTTTTGGGACTACAACATTAGATGATGTTGTTGGTTGTGCACGGGGATTGGTGGTTCCCATATGACATGCATATGTATTTCCATTGCAAGAGTTACATTACACACAAGTTGAAGAACAAAGCTAGATTGACACTCCTCGACGCTTTCTCCCTGACAAGGCACCACCTTCGTGTGTATTCTGAGCATGACTAGTCACAAAATGAGCAAACTAATTATGTGGGGGTATCCTTGATTCCCATGAAACTAGAACAAAGTCTTGCTTTGGTCTAGCACTAGGATCTGCTATAAGTTCACCAAATGTCAGACATGGTAATTCCTTCTTGGTTGAACCATTAATTGTATAGCGTGTCATGCTAAGTGGATGCAAAGAAAAATCCGTTATGTCCACTGGATGTCCTTCTCCTATAAGCATGCTTGGGTGTCCACCATACATGGAGAGATTTCGTTTAACCATTCTTTTCCTCTTGTCCAATACACAGTGCCAATATTGAACACTGAGGTTCCTTCTCAAGACATCTACGAACGTATTTTTTGCCACAAGTGCACCTGGCATACCGTGCAACACCTTGGCAAATTCATCTGCTACCTGTACTGATAGTGGATGTTGTGCAGGGTCAACGCTTCCGAATGCTAGTGTCTTAAAAAGGTACCTCAACTCATCATAAGATAGAACACTTAGGAAAATCGGTTTCACCGATCCAAATCTGGCTAAACTTTGGAGTCTACTTATGATGATGATCTTGCATCTTCTGTCCATTCCTATGAAAAATGAGTGAAATTTTTTCCAGTCATCATCACCTATATCAAAAGCAAACTCAATAACAACCAACATTCTCATCCCTTCCATGGTACTTCCATGGTCAAGTATTTTCAAAAGTCCATCTCCTTTCAAGTGCAAAACAGAGGAGAAGCACGAGCGGACCCTTTCGTCGCCACATGCATGAGCAGCCAAAGTTTTCTTCCCAATTGCAGCACCACCTATGACTGGAAGAACGGTTGGTGCAGGATAACAAGGATGGTCATTGTGCTGCAATAAGAATCTCAAGATCTTCTATTTTTCAGTGTGTCGGCTGAACATGAAGTTGTCAGTGTAAAGGTAAACATCATAGGGCCTACGAGACATGTGCTCGCATCCGCTTAGAAGCACAACAAATTCTGCCATGTTATCAACAGCAATTCCTAAGATTTCCAAGGCACCACGTGACTCGATGTGTGTGACCTTATCAGTTGTTGACCTAGAATGCTTGGCTAAACAGAAGCGGTTGCTAGAGGGGTCATTACTGCTAACCTCATCAAAGCCAACACTTTTTTGCACGGCTTGGTACCTCAAGATGTCCAACATGCGGTGTCCTCCATACATGGCCTCTGAGAGCATCTTGAGCTGCATCATCATCCCGGTGTTGGGTGATGTACCGCGCATCCGCCTCCTCGACCACGGTGGCTACTCTCATCAGGAGGTGCTGCAATGTCTCCGCCACATTTTCCTCCTCTAATTGTGCATGACACAAGGAGGACTGATACTTGTTAATGAGGAAGGAGATGAAACGGCTCACGAGTTCACCTGCAACTGCAGATATGGCAGCCCCATTGCAAGCAAGAAGGCAGCGGATGATTGAAGCTGCTGGTGGGTCTCTATAGAGTCTAGACAAATTGGCTAGCCTCTTCCAAGTCTTAGAGAAATTCTTTGCAAAATAGAAAAAGTCTTCAAACCATTAACTGCCATGAGTTCAAGGGTGGTGAGACACGGCTGCTAACATGTATCCTTATAAACTGCTTGTATAATTGTATTTGTCCTTATGTACCTGTACTTGTACTCTATACTGGCCTAGTGGCCCTATATTTGGAATACACAAGTTCCACTCCTAGCAATCTAAAACCTGTGCTTGTACTGCTTGAGAATGACAAGTGAACTGTCCAAGCGACATAAAAACATTGATTTTTATTTTCAGTATTCAGAGTAGGTAGGACCAAATTTATATCGTTCCATGCCGGCATGTTCCATGTATTATAGTTTAATTATCTTTGTATTTGTCTTTTTTTTTAGTTGTATACCGTAGTGCAATGCCCCACCGAAATATTTATTAAATATTAAAGTTGGTTAGTCCAGGAGAGTTGCACGGAGGGCGAAAGAGAGAAAAACTAGCTGTCGAAGAAAACTGTACATATTATACAGTAGGGCATTTGTCTTTCGTTGATCTCGTTTTACATTTTACACTCTACTCTAGCAAAGGTTGACACTGGATGAAGTTGGAGCTTTTCCAGATGAATTACACCCGAGAGAGCATGCCAATCATTAGCAAGGAAACGGTACACCCCCGGGTTTTATCTTAATCAGTGATGACGGGAATCACAACTCCATAATTAAGCTAGTGCTTGAAGTTATCTAATATCCAGAACACACCCTCCCCTCAAAAATGAAAATAAGAAAATCCAGAAAACCCTAGCTTACTGAGTAATCTTTGTGGAGACATGTGACCAGTTCGCTGGTACATTCACTCCTTTGGGCATTTACCATTACAACTGAATCCAGTGGTCCCCTGCTGCAGAGATCGCCGCCGAATCTGAGTATTATCGAGTTATCTCCGATGACTACCACTGTCAGCAGAGGCCGGCGAGGCACCAGGAGGCAGGAGCAATTACCGACACATGAGGCAGTATGAACTTATATCCAAATTCTATAACAGGTTTGCTCAAAGCAGAAAGATCTATAACTTCATTCCACTACGAATGCTCCATGTCACACAATCTAGTCCAAAGGTGGCGAGCTCGCCCTCGGCGCAGGCCTGAGTGGCGCCACATCATCGCTCTCATGGTGGAGGAGTTCGGATCCCCTCTGTGCATGTGTCGCATGAGTGGGCGGGAAATCAGAGTAGTAGTAGTAGTAGTAGTAGTAGTAGTAGTAGTAGTAGTAGTAGTAGTAGTAGTAGTAGTAGTAGTAGTAGTAGTAGTAGTAGTAGTAGTAGTAGTAGTAGTAGTAGTAGTAGTAGTAGTAGTAGTAGTAGTAGTAGCAGTAGTAGTAGTAGTAGTAAGCCAATAACTGCTGGGCTCCACATGTTGAAAAATTGTAGACGCTGCAGTTTGGGAAACCTAAGTTTGCACGGAGGCTCCACAACCTCCAATTTTATTTTATTTTTAAACAATATTCTAAAATAGGCTTTAAGAATGTAGATGGAGAGAATCTGTCAGAATAGATTTTTTTAGGGCGTTAGATGTAATTCTCTCTTAAGCTGCTGCCAGTCGCTACACGGTAGTATCGGACCTCGAGGTCATGGTAAACTATCCCATCCAGCATCCATCACCAATACAGTCCATGGTCCAAGGCCCAATATGAAAACTAAAAATAAAAGGAACTTGATCCCCGTAGTCTCCGATAGCTATAATAAATACCGGCAACTAATTAAGGGGTACCCCTTACGGGAGCCCCGCAAGGATCACTTTGGTGGGCAAAGAGTGTGCTAGTTGAAGCGCTCTCAGCCGCCACCACGTGTCGCATCTTAGGTGCTCCCTTGGGATTTTTTTCTGTATGTGTTTTCGGTTTTTAAATGGTTTTCGGCCGGTTTTTCCTAGGTTTTGGAGAGAGGAAATTCAAAAAAAAGATTTATTTTTTTACTTTCACGGGAGGCACAAATTTTCTTCTCGTGAAGTCATAGATTTCCTTGCGTGAGATGCACGGAAAAGGAAAAAAAATACTGATTTCTTTTGCTTTGAAGCAGAGGCACAATTTGTTTCCAAGAGAGCCACAGTTGTGCCTTGAGAAAAGAAAAAGAAAACGTATTTTTTTCTTCCATGGGAGGAGGCATATATCTGCTTCTCATGGAGGCACAAATTTGATTCTGCGAGTTGTGCCTCTCGGAAGGAACACCCCTCTCCTCCTTTTTTTGGAATTCATGGGAGGCACAATTTTACTTTTATTTTTTGCAGGTGAGGCACAAATTTACTTCTCATGAAGGCACAAATATGCTTCCGTGGAATGAAAAAATGTTTTTTTTTCTTTTTTGCTTTCTTGGGAGGCACATATCTACGTCTCGTGGAGGAACAAAGTGGTTTCCGCAAGAGCCACAGAAGGAAAAAAATAAGTGGAAAAAAGCATGAACTTTTTTTTGAAAAATGTGATCATTTCTTGAAATTGTGAACAATTTTCATATTCTGAATATTTTCTAAAATGCTAAAAATCTATAATATTCTTAACAAATTTGGAAACCCCTGAATTTTTTCTGAATTTTTTTAAAAAGGAAATGATAAACAGGAAAGATTATCAATTCCATAAAAATGGAAAACAATATTTTTTTTTGAAATTTCAGATTTTTCTATGAATTTCTTCACAAATTTGAAAAAAGGCAATCATTTCTAAAAATTACGGACTTTAATATGCGAACATTTTCTGAAAATCCTGAATTTTATTGAAAAAACACAACCATTTCTAAAAAAATCCGGACTCTAAAAAATTCTAGAAGGTTCCGAAAACTGGGATTCTGCACCAAGCTCATGCTGCTAAAAATGGCTCCGCCCATGTCGTTCACTCGCACCTCTTGCCTGTGCGTTTCAGCGATAGTTTGTCGTAGTAAGCCTCATATACGATAGTCCCTATAACTTTCTCATTGCACGACCTGACACCGTCTTGCCCCTAGCGCTTCAGCTCGCGGGCCTGCCCAATAATGGTGCATCCTTCCTGAAGTGGTTTTGAAAAATTTCTGTGGATTGGTTTAGAATAGTTTTAGAAGCTTCCTCACCATTGCTTTCTTTTCTTTTTTGTGTGTTTCCTATATCAGTTTTCATTGTTTTTCTGTTTTCCTCTGTTGGTTTCCCTTTTTTATTTTTTCTCTTCATTTTTTGAAATACATGTCAACTTTTTTTCAATAGATATTGAACATTTCTCACATACACACTGCATACTTTTTTAGATACAAGGTAAAAAAAATTCGAATATATGTTTAATTTTTTACTCGAGTACATGTTGAACATTTGTCAATTGCATACTAAGCATTTTTTTATATAACGACTGAACATTTTTAGATACACGTTGAACATTTTTATAAACACATGCTAAACATTTTGTTAAATGCAAATGGAACATTTTTTTAGGAAAAAAAATCCACGGTGAACATCCATGTATCAAAGCGAATACATGCTACATCTGAGGTTTCCTGTAGCATAGGAGAAAAATCAATTAATTTAAAAGGACACGTATGAACCAAGTTCAAGGAAAATTATGGCATATGACCTTGTTCTACATCATTGGAGATTTCCGGTGTTTATGAAGACCTTCCAAGTTCAAATTTATAGAGATATATTATCTGATATAAATGTTTCGAGCAACCCAATCATGCACGGCCAAATTATATCTATAAATATGACCTTGACGGATTGTGCTGTCTCTATGCTTCATAACTAGGAAACAGCCCATGGTGTCTCAACATCTATCTCTCCTACACCACCTATTAGCCAAATCATTGCAAGACAAAAGGGCTTTTGCTTGAGAATATGAGACATTGGGAATTGAGTGCTTAGTATTATGAGAAGATGATGAACTGCTACTTGGGCACAGAGGACGTGTCCTCATAGTCCATGTTTGTTTGCCTGAGGATGACGGAGTTATACAGCAAGCTCGACCAGAACAACCTCTTGCCTATCCGCTCGAGCAAAACACAGTTCTTCAACAAGCGTGACCAGAACAGCGCTCCTTCCTTGCACGTAACCAAAACTCAGTTCTATAACCATCTCAACTTGGAGCTCCTGCGCGAACAAGTAAGAACGTTGCAGACACGTCCGCCTATATTCATCGTGTTGTTAGTTTTGTCTCGGTGCCGAATTATTTTCTGCTAACCAAGGGTGAAAATTTTGCGCCTATGCCCAGTAGAAGAGCATGAGTGACTAAGTAAAGATGGTGTGCGCTCTTTCTCGTTTGCAAGCACCTTGTTGCCTCTCCCCTTGCCAGATAATTTGCTTCGATGCATATTCACAAGAACGTGTCACTAGTGGAAAAAGGGCCTAATGTTCAGCCATTTAGTCCCGGTTTGTAAATTAACCGGCACTAATGTGAGGTACTAAAGGGGTGGTGGTAGGCTGGCGTCAGGCCGGGGCCCCACAAGCCCCTTTAGTCCCGGTTTATGACACAAACCGGGACTAAAGGTCTAACCTATAGTGCCCGTTTGTGTCACAAACCGGGACAAAGGGGTCTAACCTTTAGTCCCGGTTGGAGACACAAACCGGGACTAAAGACCAATTTTCAAACTCTACCCCCCCTCCGGTGTATTGCCATTTCAATTTTGTAAAAACATAAGAAAATGATAAAGACTTCAAAAATTAAATTCCTTCGAGATGTAGTTATATTACTACATCTACTAGTTAGGTAAATTAAAAAACTTAAATTTGGACATGTTTTGCAAAAAAAGTGTTATGAAAAAGTAAAACGGTCATATCTTTTGCATACGATGTCGAAAAAAAACGTATAATATATTAAAAAAAAATTAGCACAAAAATCCGCATCCGATTTTTAGAATCCTCAAATTTTAAAAGGAAAAAAAGATATGCTCAAATTTCTGTTTTTTTTAATTTTCATAAATTCTGGTCAAATTGTGGTCAAACTATGGTCAAACTATGGTCAAACTATTTATTCAAGAAATATTAGTGTTAATAAATATTTTTTTTTTGACTTTTGGTCAAACTATGGTCAAAGTGTGCTCAAACTGTGGTCAAACTACTTATTCAAGAAATATTACTGTTACTAAATAATAATTATTTTTTAGAATAACAGTTTCAAAATCAAACGGTGAAACATGTGACTTCATGCTCAAGTTAAACTCCCGAGGGTTAATATGATTGACATCTTACTATTGTCAGGTAAACAACAAGTGCAGATTTGGAAACTAGAGAGAATATAACTCGAAAGTTAAGCTTGATCAGGCTGGAGTAGTGAGAGGAAGTTAGACGATTTGGAATGATGATGGGTGATTAGGGTAATGATGAGGAGTGATTAGAGACTAAATCGTCAAATAATTAAAAAATTGAAAATCAGAAGAAAAAAAATAAAAAAATAAAAAAAATCCTTTAGTACCGGTTGGTGTTACCAACCGGTACTAATGGTCCCCCAGACCACCGCGCGGGCTCGTGCCACGTGATGGGCCTTTGGCACGGTTTGTGCTGAACCGGGACTAAGACTAAAGTTCCTTACGAACCGGTACAATAGGTCATTTTTCTACTAGTGTGTGAGGTATGACTCGGACCTGTGGGCAGCCGCTCTGACCAGTCAGGTGCTTGTTTTCACGGCCATCCATGCCAGCTGACAAGATGGGAGAGCCATACTTGTCTACTGTACCTTCGTCGCTCCTTTGCCTCATGCCCGCTCACAATGTAGAAAGTGGCTTATATAACAATGAAGTTTGTATACATGATTCAAGATGACAACGGTCCTCAAGACCCGTGTCCCGTGGGTTTTTACCCTATTTTGGGATGGGGGTGCCTTGTTTCTATCCACGTGGTGCTGCTTATGGGTAACATTTGCAACCCTCCAGGTTTCATGGTCGCAACCCCGTTCCAGCACTATCTGCACCCGGAACCCGCCAGTCCCATGAAACATATGACATGTGGCCACCGGAACCCTAGCCGATGGGTTCTGCATGCGTGAAGGAAATCAAAGAACGAATGAGCTGGGTGGATGGGGCCGATAGGATTGGTGTGCTAAATTTTGTTTCCCTAAAACTCCCTCACAATACATATACTATTGTGCGTTGAGCGGATAGTAACAGGTCTACTGTTGGCGATGCTTCTTGGCTAAATACGATAGTGTAGATCAATCACAACCCTTAAATTTCATGAATGGACGATGCATATTCCTCACGGGCAACGATCAAAAAGAGTTCTGATGAAATCATCTTCAGGAATAGTCCAGCGATAGGTGTTGGCCGGCCAACACATACTTTCGGCCGGTCAACACAGAGTTGGTGGATATGTACGTGCATAGCTGTCAGATCTGTCCCCAGTCCTTCCCCTTCATCAACCTCCCGCATGGCAGAAAATGAGAGGAAGAGAGTGCCGACCTCGCCCGCGTTGACCGCCTGCTCGCATCCTTGTCTTCTTGTTGCAACATTGTCGCGTGTGCCACTGCGCGGCCGTCGGGATTATAGCATGACTACCTGTGAAGATCCAAATCCAACTTCTACTGTTTGCAACACTTCGTTAGTTAGTTCCAACATGTTGCAAGTGCCCTCCTCC
>NC_041386.1:677677911-677689713 GCF_002162155.2 Triticum dicoccoides | reverse complement strand
TGTTGCCGACTAGTCGAAGCCACACCGTGATGGATCTGACTGGGATGCCACAACCACGGCCACCGTCGTAGCCCATCACACAATATGAAAGCCGACCCCGTCGGCCATGGGGGCGCCGGCAACCGTTATACGGTCAAGGCTTCCGCCCTGACAGCCGCACAAGGCCATCCCACACAAGCCGCCCCAACAGCCTTGTGGGGGAGCCGCCACAAGCCGCCCACCCTAGCACCTTTGCACCTAGCACCACCGCAACATCAATCAACGCTGGCGGTACCGGCTGCAGGAATTTGCCAGGGAGGAGGGCTGGTGGCGCTAGGGATTGGGGCTATGTTGGAGCGGGATTTTTTTTGCCGAATTGTCCGAACACCAAATTTTTATTGGGGAAAGGGGCACTATTGGAAATGCTGGGAGAGCAGGCTCAGGTTTACACCTATAAAAACAACTATTTTCTTTTTGTTGCAAACCTATATGATCACTAGCTCTTTTCCGTAATTAATGGATGAGGTAAATATTTATCTATCTTTCAAAATAAATTAAATTATAGGAAAGAGTGCATGAGTCTCAACCAAGTATGAAGTAAAATATAGGGCATACACTTGGTGTATAGAACCGAAGACCCTACCATTGTTTATGAAGATATTACGCAGATAAATATCTCTGAAATAATGTCATATAAATGTTTCCGACGACCATACCATGCATGGCTTACCATTCATCTAAATATGACCAACCATGGCGTGTGCGCAGGCCATGCTTCATGAGTCATAGAGTTTCAGCACTTTGCGCTCCTACACAAACCTTCTTAACAAATAATCTAAACAAATAATAAGGGATACGAGCTTCAGAATACTATACATTGAAATTTGAAAATGTAATTCCTACTAGTAGAAAGGATGAGTTTGTGCTGTCCTGGGCCCGTTCGCCGCTAGACCAAGGAGACAAAGATGTTTCTGAATTTTAGGTATAGGAGATATATATATGAAGTTCAATTCTCCCAGACAGGTTTCTTTTCGTTTGCAATTTTCTTCCAGCGTTCGATCCTGAGACACGAGATGTAGTTTTAGTTATGGCGACCCTCGGGCTAAGAAAACTTTTCTAATGACACGACTAATTAATTACTTCCCATGTCTAGCCGGTACAACACTTTACGGCACCAAATATTCAAGAGAAGAACATAAAGTCACTTTGATGTAAGCACCACCCTTCTCGTGTATACATTTCCCCATCTCCATCCTACTAGAAGCAAGCTCTGTTTATGGATCGACACAACTTCTCTTACATTATCAAACAGGTTTTAGAGAAATGGCTGACAATCATAAGAGAAGAATAAATAAAACTGCATTGAGCCAGCCAGGCCATACCATGCTATCCATTACCTCATGATATAAAACTCTACAGACTTCTTTCGACCAAATCTGCTGGCACCATTGTAAACTTGTTAATTTTCCTGGACATTAGGCAAGCGATGGAATTCCACAAGTTGCTCAGCGTAAGGATTTGTGCTAGAGTTTAGCTACTCCTGGTTTGCAGTTAGCTGCCAGAGTAGTTGCACAGGGGCACGGAAGGAAATCATGCTTATGGGTTTCAGTCAGTTGGGCACATAAGGGGCAGAGTTGATGACTGAATAAGCCATGAACAATGACACTTGGTGTCTTTTCTCTACTACTTAAAAAAAGAATGGCGTTCTTTTTCTGTCAGGCACAGTGCTTCATCCAACATTTCATATTTTTCCGATGATCATTCCTTGAAAACCGCATTAACTGTCCCAACTTTTAGCGACATACCAAATAAATTATATTTTGTTTGATAAGTCAAAAAGTCGTTACAAAATAAAATCACGGCAGGATTTGGTAAACATTTATTTACACAATCATATAATACGAACAGACAAATTATGGTTTCATGTATACTAGAATATTTATACCCTATAGCAACGCACTGGCAAATACCTAGTCTTAAAGAGGGATAACATCGTTACATCTGCATAGATTGATGCGAACAACTTTCATGTAATTATTGTATATTTTACGAGATACAAACATCTCAAAGTGTTAGCTGAAGGACCTTGAGCTCTAGAAACGTGGATTGTAGTTTTCTGTTCAAAATATTTAAGAAGCGTACAACAAGATGACATTCTCTCTACCACAAGGAACCTGGATGCCGCTCCAAGCCGGTCCTTCATCTTTTCACTTATATCACTTCCCAGCTTCTATCTCAACCGTGGCAAACCGAACATTCTAAGGCCAGTAACCTCCAAGTATTACATTAACCTGATTCCAGCTGACAAAACAGGCAACATTTGTACATTTTGCCTCTAATGGAGATTTAAATAGGAAATTCCTACGAAGCTTATCAGTCTCTTTGATTATCCAGGAGACCACAGAATAAAGGTAACATATATCAATCGGGGTGAATGAGAGCCTACTATTGTTGATCTGCATCTTTACTCGAAATTGCTATAATTTGCTGGCAATTTTATCCAAGACAGGCTGCAGTTCAGCCTTAGTGATCTTCTTGTAATGCAGAAACAATCATAGATATTTCAAGGGGAACTATTGAACTGGCACATGAAATATGTCAAATGTGCACCATTATTTTTGTCAATCAAGCATGCCTATTTGATATTCGTTCTTGGATCTGCACTTTGTTATCTTGTTTGTAATTCAATATCACTGTTTCTTTCAGGTGAGATTGTTGTAGGGTAGTATTTCATTTGTAGCACAAGTACTATGATGCACTAGCAGCTCAAGGGTTGTGAGATCCTAGCACTGAGGCCTCATGCATAAACATGAGTACTAAAAGTCCAAGAAAGAAAAATAGAAGTGGTCGTAGATAAGAATCAAATAATACTCCCTCCCTTTCGGTTTATAGGTCTCAATTCAAAATCTCAGCAACCAAGCTAAATGGCGAGTGATGGATTTTTTTGAGTTTGCACAAGTACCCAATTAATGCACTTGTTTGCTCAAAAAACTGTACCAATGCATTAATTGGAATGCATGCATGCGTGACCATAAATAATCAAAAAAAATTACATGCATTGGTGAGTTTTCTCTTAATCCCTTAATGCAATAATTTAATGGACCTTGAAATCCAAACATGCTATGGGAAGCAATAAAATTGAGACACATAACACATAAACTGTTTTTTCCAGATAAACCATATAAACCAAAAGGGATGGAGTATGTGGCTATTATCTAGTAGATCATTATTGTAGTGTTGAAATGATAACTAAAAAGTGTTGAGCCACCTACACGTGCACCTGGCCAAAGCCAAACCATGTTATAAAAAGGTAGATGCACTAGTATAGAGAAATCATAATACTCTCACCTACAACTGTTGCAAAGTTGAACAAAGGAAGGGGGTGAGAAATAACTAGTTGATTGTCATGGTTCTGATATGGCTTTCAAAAGGAAGCTAAAAAGCAACAAATAGGGCTAAGAGGCGTGGGGAATTGGTTGCGAGCTCTCTACTTTACGGAATCTTATCCTCTTGTGCTTGGGCATTGTTCTTCCCAGCTTGACTGGGTGCAGCCTATGGATTCAGTAGTGTCGCGTTTTAGGAGATGAGCTAAAGGTAGCTCTTCATTGCTAGTGTGCGCTCTGGCATTGGGATGCGGAATTGTAAAGCACGTAAGGCGATACCTTCTAGTATACAAGAAATTGGGACAATGCTCCCGTATCCTTTTGGTACATATCTATCGTGTTTAGAACAATGACTTGGATTGCCCATTGCCTGCACATAGGGGGCACACAGATACTGCACATCCTCTATCAGCGTCATCACTATCAATTGCCTCTCATCATCATAGCTTCTCCCACGCCATGCACTCCAATGGCGACGAGATCACCTCCTACCGCCCTTGCCACTAGCCCGTAATGCAATTATGCAAAGGTGATGATCGAGGGCGTGATAGGGTTCCAGGCCTGTCCGAAACGCATAGCAGCACACGGTCGAGATCTAGCACAGAGACGTGGGGAAGTGAAGGACGAATCCCCAGCCAGATCTAGTGGCACCGGCAACTGTGCGTACGTTCTTTGTTGATTCCGCATGGTAGAGTGGTGTGGAGAAGTCGTGGAGGTCTTCTGTGGACGGATCCGCATGTTCTTCATTTTTTTATTTGATATCAATTTCTTTACGAATTAATTACGTCAAAACTGTATGTATTTTTCTCGACGAAACGTGCTAAGAGCATTACAATTGTCAGGTTTCCTACATAAGGAAAGCAGGCAATGATGTTCCACAAGTCTCCCGGGCTGAGATTTGAGTAGCAACTAAACTAACTTCTCCCCTTAGTCTGCAATTAGCTTCCACATGTTAGAGTTATATTTATGGTGGCCTTTGGCCTTTTGCATTCTGGCCTTTGGTCTCCCACTTGTACATGTATATATGATGGCTTTAGCCTTCTGATAATATTATATTGCATACTTCCCTAACATGGTATTAGAGCTATAGTTCTTTTTGTTGTCCTCCCGCACGCGCATCCCGTGCTGGATCAATTTTTATCGGCATCCGGTGCTGGACCAATTTCCATCGATGGGCACTCATACTTGTGCTTCCGTCCACCTGATCTGCTTGCGCGACTAGTTTCTACTCCTGGACGCATCTCCGCGTCTTCCTCCTGGGCAACTCACCGCCGCCGGTTTTTCCTCCTGGTTAACCTGTCCAGCTTCAGATCCTGGTTCGCGGCTGCTCCTCTGCTCCGCCGCAACTCATCCTGCCTCTTCACCATCCGCGCAGGGACGCAGCTGCAATCCCCTGCCGCAGGTCTTCCCCGTTGGTCGTGGATCGGGCTCCTGTTGGATCCTCGGCCGCTGGTCTTTCTCGCCCGTCGCCGATAAACTCCGGCCGCTGCTGGCGCTCATCAGGCCGCTGCCTCCTGTCCATCCGGCGGCTCACCGCCCACTACCCGCTCGGGGTGGCTCCGATCTGTTCCATCGAGGCGGGGCGGCCTCGGAATGTTGAGGCTGCTGAGTGCTGTTTCGGTTGACACACCTAAAAAAATGTCGTCGTCATCCAGTGTTCTCTATGTTATCCCGTCTCGCACACGCGTCGTCTCTCGGTTCTTGGTGCTCGTCCACATGTGACGTTGTCCCCTCTGGCCTTTTCAACATGGTGCGATGGGTGGTCTACGTGAGTCATCCCCCGGCTTCCAGGCCGCTCTACACCGACTCCTCCCGCGGCTTCTGTGCGCGACGGTGACCGCTCTACGCCGACACCTTCTGCGGCTTCCGCGCACGGCAGTGACCGCTCTATGCCGACTCCTCATGCGGTTTTCTCGCGCGGCGCTGACCGCTCTACGTCGACTCCTCCAGTGGTTTTCGCGCGCGGTGGTGACCCTCTAGGTCGACTCCCCCGCGGCTTTCACACACGGCGGTGATCACTCTACGTCGACTCCTCCAATGGCTTTGACATGTGGTTCTACGTCAACTTGCTACTCTCGGTCGACTATACATGTCGCTTCCACGGGTGGTGGCGACTGCTCACCATCAACATGTATTTCTACCTCGACCTCATCTGTCGTGTCCCTATCAGCGCGTGAGATTGCACGATGCCTACTTGCTGCTTCTGATTCTTCACCGGCAGGTTCTGCAGTTTCCGTGACTGACTCTTCTAGCACTGAGAAACCACCTTTTAGTCATTCAGGTACATCTCCGTGGATTCTTGACACCGGAACATCTTTTCATATGACTTATGATTTTTCCACTTTAACCTCCGTTCGACCTGTCGATTCTCTTATTCGTGTTCTTACGACAGATGGCACTCCCCTCCCTGTAGCTAGTCGAGGCACTCTTAGCACTTCTTCATTTCATGTTTCCTCTGTCGCTCATGTTCCTTGACTTACCATGCAGCTCATATCTGGAGGTCAGATTGTTGACTCGAGTTGTAGGGTCATTCTTGACTTTGATTCGTGTTCTGTTCAGGATCGTCGCACATGCGCTCTAGTTGGTGCTGGCCCTCCACGCCCTGATAGTCTCTGGGAGCTTGACTGGCTTCGTCTTCCCTCCGCTACCATCGGCGCCAGTATCGCAGCCCCTGTTGCTGCATCTACCAGCTCTTTTCAACAATGGCATCATCGTCTTGGCCATACGTGGTTCTCGTCCCTCGTCTTTGGTTCATCGTGGTGTTCTGGGGTCTGTCCCCGGTAACACTTCGTTGGATTGTCTAGGTTGTAGGCTTGGTAAGCAGATCCAGCTACCCTATCCTCACAGTGAGTCGGCGTCCGAGCGCCCTTTCGATCTCATTCACTCTGATGTTTGGGGTCCGGCTCCCTTCGCTTTGAAAGGGGGTCATCGCTACTATATTATCTTTATAGATGATTTTTCTCGGTTCACTTGGATCTATTTCATGTCGTCTCGTAGTGAGGTCTTATCTATATGCAAAAAATTTGTTGCCATGGTTCATACATAGTTTTCCACTCATATTCGCGTTTTTTGCGAAGATTCAACTGGTGAGTATATCTCCCATGTGCTGCGAGGTTTCCTTGCTGAGCAGGGTACTCTTACTCAGTTCTCTTGCCCTGGTGCTCATGCTCAGAATGATGTGGCTAAGCGCAAGGATCGTCACCTTCTTGAGATGACGCGTGCAATGATGATTGCCGCCTCTCTTCTGCCTCACTTCTGGGCTAAGGCTGTTACCATTTCCACCTATCTCATAAATATTCAGCCATCTGCTACTCTACAGGGTGGTATTCCTCTCGAGCGTCTTTCTTGTCGTTCTCCCGATCCAATTTTATTTTATTTTCAAATAGTATTCTAAAACAAGCTTTAAGAATGTGGATGGAGAGAATCAGTCAGAATAGATTTTTTTAGGGCGTCAGATGTAATTCTCTCTTAAGCTGCTGCCAGTCGCTACACAGTAGTATCGGACCTCGAGGTCATGGTAAACTATCCCATCCAGCATCCACCACCAATACAGTCCATGGTCCAAGGCCCAATTTGAAAAATAAAAACAAAAGGAACTTGATCCCCGTAGTCTCCGATAGCTATAATAAATACCGGCAACTAATTAAGGGGTACCCCTTACGGGAGCCCTGCAAGGATCACTTTGGTGGGCAGAGAGTGTGCTAGTTGAAGCGCTCTCAGCCGCCACCACGTGCCGCATCTTGGGTGCTCCCTCGGGGTTTTCTTTTTGTATGTGTTTTCGGTTTTTAAATGGTTTTCGGCCGGTTTTTCCTACGTTTTGGAGAGAGAAAATTCAAAAAAAGTTTTTTTTTACTTCCACGAGAGGCACATATCTACGTCTGGTAGATTTTTTTTTACTTCCACAGGAGGCATATATCTGCTTCTCATGGAGGCACAAATTTGATTCTGCGAGTTGTGCCTCTCGGGAAAGGAACACCCCTCTCTTCCTTTTTTTTGGATTTCATGGGAGGCACAAATTTACTTTTACTTTTTGCGGGTGAGGCACAAATTTACTTCGCATGAAGGCAGAAATATGCTTCCGTGGAGCGAAAAAAATGTTTTTTCTTTTCTTTTTGGCTTTCTTGGGAGGCATATATCTACGTCTCATGGAGGAACAAAGTGGTTTCCGCAAGTGCCACGGATGGAAAAAATAAGTGGAAAAAAAGCATGATTTTTTTTAAAAAAGTGATCATTTCTTGAAATTGTGAACAATTTTCATATTCTGAATATTTTCTAAAATGCTAACAATTTATGATATTCTTAACAAATTTGGAAACCCCTGAATATTTCCTGAAATTTTAAAAAAGGAAATGATAAACAGGAAAGATTATCAATTCCGTAAAAATGGAAACTAATTTTTTTTGGAATTTCAGACTTTTCTATGAATTTCTTCACAAATTTGAAAAAAAGGCAATCATTTCTAGACTTTAATATGCGAACATTTTCTGAAAATCCTGAATTTTATTGACAAAACACAACCATTTCTAAAAAATTCCGGACTCTAATTTGTGAATTTTTTGAAAAGTAAAGTTTACTGAAATTCTAATTTCAAATGTTTACAAGAAGGAAAGAAAAAAGAAACAGAAAAAAGGAAAACAATCTTGGAAAGGGAAATAAAAGAAAAGGAAATAAACGGAAAAAGAAAAGGAGAAAAGCCGAAAAACCATTAAATGTTCAGGAAACTTCTAGAAGGTTCCGAAAACTGGGAATCTGCACCAAGCTCATGCTGCTAAAAATGGGTCGGGCCATGTCGTTCACTCGCACTCTCGCCTGTGCGTTTCAGCGATAGTTTGTCGTAGTAAGCCTCATATACGATAGTCCCTATAACTTTCTCATTGCACGACCTGACACCGTCTTGCCTCTAGCGCTTCAGCTCGCGGGCCTGCCCAATAATGGTACATCCTTCCTGAAGCGGTTTTGAAAAATTTCTGTGGATTGGTTCAGAATAGTTTTAGAAGCTTCCTCACCATTGCTTTCTTATTTTTTTTGTGTGTTTCCTATATCAGTTTTCATTGTTTTTTCTGTTTTCCTCTGTTGGTTTCCCTTTTTTATTTTTTTCTCTTCATTTATCAAATACATGTCAACTTTTTTTGAATAGATATTGAACATTTCTCACATACACACTGAATATATTTTTAGATACAAGGTAGACATTTTTCGAATATATGTTTAATTTTTTACTCGAATACATGTTGAACATTTGTCAATTGCATACTAAGCATTTTTTATATAACGACTGAACATTTTTAGATACATGTTGAACATTTTTCAATTGCATACTAATCCTTTTTTATATAACGACTGAACATTTTTAGATACATATTGAACATTTTTATAAGTACATGCTAAACATTTTGTTAAATGCAAATGGAACATTTTTTTAGAAAAAGATACACGGTGAACATCCATGTATCAAAGCGAATACATGCTACATCTGAGCTCTCCTGCAGCATAGGAGAAAAATCAATTGGTTTGAAAGGACACGTATGAACCAAGTTCAAGGAAAGTTATGGCATATGTCCTTGTTATACATCATTGGAGATTTCTAGTGTCTATGAAGACCTTCGAAGTTCAAATTTATAGAGATATATTATCTGATATAAATGTTTCGAGCAAGTGAATCATGCACGGCCAAATTATCTCTATAAATATGACCTTGATGGATTGTGCTGTCTCTATGCTTCATAACTAGGAAACAGCTCAGGGTGTCTCAACATCTATCTCTCCTACACCACCTATTAGCCAAATCATTGCAAGAAAAAGGGCGTTTGCTTGAGAATATGAGACATCAGGAATTGAGTGCTTAGTATTACGCGAAGGTGATGTACTTGGGCACACAAGAGGACGTGTCCTCAGAGTCCATGTTTGTTTGCCTGTAGAAGACGCAGTTATACAGCAAGCTCGAACAGAACAACCTCTTGCCTGTCCGCACGAGGAAAACACAGTTCTTCAACAAGTGTGACCAGAACAGCGCTCCTTCCTTGCACGTAACCAAAACTCAGTTCTATAACCATCTCAACTTGGAGCTCTTGCGCGAACAGGTAAGAACGTTGCAGACACGTCCGCCTGTATTCATCGTGTTGTTAGTTTTGTCTCGGTACTGAATTATTTTCTGCTAACCAAGGGTGAAGATTTTGCACTTATGCCCCGTAGAAGAGCATGAGTGACTAAGTAAAGATGGTGTGCGCTTTTTCCGGTTGGCAAGCACCTTGTTGCCTCTCCCCTTGCCAGATAATTTGCTTCGATGCATATTCACAAGAACGTGTCACTAGTGGAAAAAGGGCCTAATGTTCAGCCATTTAGTCGCGGTTTGTAAATTAACCGGCACTAATGTGAGGTTATGCATTAGTCCCGGTTCGTGTTGAACCTTTAGTACCAGTTCATGGCACGAACCGGTACTAAAGGGGTGGTGGTAGGCTGGCGTCAGGCCGGGGCCCCACAAGCCCCTTTAGTCCCTATTTATGACACGAACCGGGACTAAAGGTCTAACCTATAGTGCCCGTTTGTGTCACAAACCGGGACAAAGGGGTCTAACCTTTAGTCCCGGTTGGAGACACAAACCGGGACTAAAGACCAATTTTCAAACTCTACCCCCCCCCCCTCCGGTGTATTGCCATTTCAGTTTTGTAAAAAATAGAAGAAAATGATAAAGACTTCAAAAATTAAATTCCTTCGAGATGTAGTTAGGTTACTACATCTACTAGTTAGGTAAATTAAAAAAACGTAAATTTGGACATGTTTTGCAAAAAAAGTGTTATGAAAAAGTAAAATGGTCATATCTTTTGCATACAATGTCGAAAAAAACGAATAATATATCAAAAAAAATAGCACAAAAATCCGCATCCGATTTTTAGAATCCTCAAATTCTAAAAGGAAAAACAGATATGTTCAAATTTATGTTTTTTTTAATTTTCATAAAATCTGGTAAAATTGTGGTCAAACTATTTATTCAAGAAATATTAGTGTTAATAAATAGTTTTTCAATTTTTTTGACTTTTGTTCAAACTGTAGTCAAACTATGGTCAAAGTGTGCTCAAACTGTGGCAAACTACTTATTCAAGAAATATTACTGTTACTAAATAATAATTATTTTTTAGAATAATAGTTTCAAAATCAAATGGTGAAACATGTGACTTCATGCTCAAGTTAAACTCCTGAGGGTTAATAGAATTGATAGCTTACTATTGTCAGGTAAACAACAAGTGCAGATTTGGAAACTAGAGAGAATAGAACTCGAAGGTTAAGCTTGCTCAGGCTGGAGTAGTGAGAGGATGGGTGACCGACCGGGAAGTTAGACGATTCGGAATGATGATGGGTGATTAGGGCACGGTTTATGCTCAACCTGGACTGGGACTAAAGGTCCTTACGAACCGGTACAATAGGTCATTTTTCTACTAGTGTGTGAGGTATGACTCAGACCTGTGGGCAACCGCTCTGACCAGTCAGGTGCTTGTTTTCACGGCCATCTGTGCCAGCTGACAAGATGGGAGAGCCATACTTGTCTACTGTACCTTCGTCACTCCTTTGCCTCATGCCCGCTCACAATGTAGAAAGTGTCTTATATAACAATGAAGTTTGTATACATGATTCAAGATGACAACGGTCCCCGAGACCCGTGTCCCGTGGGTTTTTACCCTATTTTGGGTTGGGGATGCCCTGTTTCTATCCACGTGGCGCTGCTTATGGGTAACATTTGCAACCCTTCAGGTTTCATGGTCGCAACCCCGTTCCAGCACTATCTGCACCCGGAACCCGCCAGTCCCATGAAACATATGACATGTGGCCACCGGAACCCTAGCCGATGGGTTCTGCACGCGTGAAGGAAATCAAAGAACGAATGAGCTGGGTGGATGGGGCTGATATTGGTGTGCTAAATTTTGTTTCCCTGAAACGCCCTCACAACACATATAATATTGTGCGTTGAGCGGATAGTAACAGGTCTACTATTGGCGATGCTTCTTGGCTAACTACGATAGTGTAGATCAATCACAACCCTTAGATTTCGTTAATGGACGATGCATATTCCTCACGGGCTACGATCAAAAAGAGTTATGATGAAATAATCTTCAGGAATAGTCCAGCGATAGGTGTCGGCCAGCCGACACATACTTTCGGCCGGTCAGCACAGAGTTGGTGGATATGTACGTGCATAGCTGTCAGATATGTCCCCGGTCCTTCCCCTTCATAAACCTCCCGCATGGCAGAAAAGGAGAGGAAGAGAGTGCCGACCTCGCCCGCGTTGACCGCCTGCTCGCATCCTTGTCTTCTTGTTGCAACATTGTCGCGTGTGCCACCGCGCGGCCGTCGGGATTATAGCATGACTACCTGTGAAGATCCAAATCCAACTTCTACTGTTTGCAACACTTCGTTAGTTGGTTCCAACATGTTCCAAGTGCCCTCC
>NC_041386.1:677665123-677677730 GCF_002162155.2 Triticum dicoccoides | reverse complement strand
CACTGCGATGGATCTGACTGGGATGCCACAACCACGGCCACCGTCGTAGCCCATCACACAATACGAAAGCCGAACGGATCACCCCGTCTGCCATGCGGGCGCCGGCAACCGTTATACGGTCAAGGCTTCCGCCCTGACAGCCGCACAAGGCCATCCCACACAAGCCGCCCCAACAGCCTTGTGGGGGAGCCGCCGCAAGCCGCCCACCCTAGCACCTTTGCACCTAGCACCACCGCAACATCAACCAACGCTGGCGGTACCGGCCGCAGGAATTTGCCAGGGAGGAGGGCCGGTGGCGCTAGGGATTGGGGCTATGTTGGAGCAGGATTTTTTTTTGCCGAATTCTCCGAATATCAAATTTTTATTGGGGAAAGGGGCACTATTGGAAATGCTGGGAGAGCAGGCTCAGGTTTTACACCTATAAAAACAACTATTTTCTTTTTGTTGCAAACCTATATGATCACTAGCTCTTTTCCGTAATTAATGGATGAGGTAAATATTTATCTATGTTTCAAAATAAATTAAATTATAGGAAAGAGTGCATGAGTCTCAACCAAGTATGAAGTAAAATATAGGGCATACACTTGGTGTATAGAACCGAAGACCCTACCATTGTTTATGAAGATATTACGCAGATAAATATCTCTGAAATAATGTCATATAAATGTTTCCGACGACCATACTGTTGGAACCAAGAACACCTACAAGCTCTAGCTCACGGCAACAATGGCGAGAGGAGAACGATGACTCAGGTGGTTTTTGCGCTGCGTACTGTTGCAGCTTTTCCTGTTTTCCTCTTCTCTTATTTATACTGAGATTATAGAAGAAAAGATCAACTCCACACGCGAGCAGACCGGCCGTGCCATCCCACGACGCTCGACGTGCGAGTGATGCGCGCGTGCCGTGAGCTACGCTGCATGCCATCCCATGCAACACTGGCGGGCGCGCCAAGCTAGCTAACTACTAATTGAAACTAGGATCCGCCTCGTCATGTACAAGCACACGTGACTCGGTCGTTTATTTGCTAACTGAAAGAAAACTAAGCTAGCGACTGAACCGGGCTAGGAAATACAGGTTCAACATTTCACCCCCTAATTCCGACGCCCGGTGCTCACCATTCCGACGCCAACCTTCTGCCTCATTTCAACAAACTTGATCCGGCCGAGCGCCTTGGTGAGGAAATCAGCAAGCTGTCCGTCAGTGCCGACGTGGTCGACGTCCACCTTGCCGTCTTCGATGCACTCACGAATGAAATGATATCGAATGTCAATGTGCTTACTTCTGTCGTGGTGCACCGGGTTCTTGCTCAGAGCAATCGCCGATTTGTTGTCGACGCGCAGCTTCGCCCTCGTCGGAGTGTCGCCGGTGAGCTCGCCGAGGAGCCTGCACAGCCACACGCCTTGGCAGGCTGCGGTTGCCGCCGCCATGTACTCAGCCTCGCAAGACGAGACGGCGACGACCTTCTGCTTGTGAGAAGTCCATGTGATCGGGCTGTAGTTGAGGAAGAAGACCACTCCGATTGTGCTCCGCCGATCGTCAACATCGCCGGCGTGATCGCTGTCGCTGTAGCCGATCACTTCCGGCGCTGCTGCACCACCTTGCTTGTAACAGCAGCCATGATTCAGTGTGCCACTGACGTAGCGCAGTATTTGCTTGACAACAGCCCAGTGCGCCTCCGCCGGCGCCTCCAAGTACCTGCTCACCATGCCAACAGAGAACGAGATGTCTGGCCTTGTGTTGCAGAGGTACCGCAGGCTCCCGACGATGCTTCTGTATCGTGTGGCATCCACTGGCTCGGCGGCACCGGTATTGCCAAGCTTCAGCCGATCCTGCATCGGCGTGTCTGCAGGGTTGCACCCCCTCATCCCTGCTGCATCCAAGATCTTGGCCGCGTACGCGCCCTGGCAGAAGGTAGTAGCACAGAAGCCCAAGATCGCTCATGTCAAACAGATTCTTCATCTTCTCCTTGAACGCTGCAATTTCTTCGTCGCCGGCGCCGGTGATGATCAAGTCGTCGACGTAGACGCCGACAAGCAGAGTCGATGCGCCCGCACCCCTCCTGTACACCGCGTGCTCAAGGGGGCTGCGCTCGAAGCCGAGTGACACGAGCGACACGTCGAGCTTGGCATTCCAAGCCCGTGGCGCCTGCTTCAGGCCGTACAGCGCCTTCCGGAGGCGCAACACCTTTCCCGCGTCGCCGCCGATGACGAAACCCGGCGGCTGGTGCACGTACACTTCTTCACGGAGATCACCATTCAGAAATGCGGACTTCACGTCCATGTGATGGACTTGCCAGCCTCGATGCGCCGCGAGTGCTAACAGCAGCCGCACAGTTTCCATGCGTGCTACCGGAGCGAACACCTCGTCGTAGTCCACGCCTTGCCGCTGCGCGTACCCCTTCGCCACCAGCCTCGCCTTGTGCTTCACTGTGTTGCCGGCGGCGTCCCTCTTGAGCCCTATAGCTCTGTGGCCGGGCGGGAGCGTGGCGAGTTCCCACGTGCCATTGTCGCGGATCGCCGCGAGCTCGGCGCCCATGGCACGCTTCCAGCACGCCTCGTCAAGTGCCTCATCGATGCTGTCTGGCTCCTCCGCAGCCACGAGGCACAGCCCGACGTGCTCTTCCCTCGCCGCCGCATCCAGCTCCGCGAGTACATGCTTCATCTTGCGGTAGCGGGTCGGAGTGTAGTCGAGGTCGTGGCGCTCACTGTCGTCGTCCGGCGGCGTGGCCCAACCGTCCTCCACGGACATGGGCGTGCTGCCTGCTGACGCCATGGGAGGCGACCCTGCCGCCCCGGAGGACGAAGAGCTGGCGCTGATTGGTGTAGCGGAGACCGCCGGAGAGGCTGCCGGAGAACCAGAGTGCCGGCGATGACAGCTCGTTGTGCTCTTCGTCACTGTAGGTGACCACAAGGTGTTCGACCGCGGTCGCGGCGTCTCCGTTGGCCGTGGTCGTCCAGTCCCACTTCCTCTGCTCCTCAAAGGTGACGTCGCGGGTTATGATCACCCGCTTGCTCGACGGATCGTAGGCCCTGTAAGCCTTGGCGCCGTCCTCATACCCGACGAAGATCGCCGGCGTGGAACGGTCGGCCAGTTTGTCGATGCCGGGGCCGAGCCGCTTCACGTGCGCCACGCAACCAAAGACGCGAAGATGGTGCACCGCCGGCTTCCGTTTGTGCCAAGCCTCGTACGGCGTCAGTCCGTCGAGGCTGCGCGTGGACGCACGGTTCAGGAGGTAGACCGCAGTCTTCACCGCCTCTCCCCAGAACGTCGCCGGCACCGCCATGGCCTTCAGCAAACAGCGGGCCATCTCGACCACTGTCTGGTTGCGCCGCTCGACCACGCCGTTCTGTTGGGGCGTGTACGGCGCGGTGGTGCAATGCTTGATGCCGCCGCCGTCGCAGTACTTGCGGAAGGCGATCGAGTTGAACTCGCCGCCCCGATCCGAGCGGAACGCTAGGAGGTTGCAGCTCGACTTGGCCTCTGCCCGAGCCTTGATCTTCTTGAAACGTTCAAACGCCTCGTCTTTGGACTGGAGCACCTCAAGCCACATGTACCGTGAGTAATCATCAACGATTAGGAGAAAGTACCGGTTACCTCCCGCTGTGGCCGGCTTGATCGGGCCACAAAGGTCGCTGTGGACGAGCTCCAGAGCGCGTTCCGCGCGGTACGTCGTGGCCTGGGGAAACGGCAGCCGATGCTGCTTGCCCAGGGCGCACCCATCGCACACTTGGTCGACGCGGTCGATGACGGGGACGCCGTCCGCCATGCCCAGGCGGCCCAGATCACGTAGCGCGCGGAAGTTCAGATGGCCGTAGCGGCCGTGCCACAGCCACGCCTCGTCCGCACTGCGTGATAGCAGGCAGACAGGGCGCCCCGCCGTCAGGTGCAGCACGTACAGCCGTCCGCTGTTCCTCTGAATGCGCGCGATGAGGCGGCCTTCTTGATCGCGAAGCCGCAGCAGCCCGTGGCGGATGTTGGTCTCACACCCGAGCTCGTCCATCTGACCCAAGCTGATGATGTTGCTGCGTAGACGAGGTATGAAATACACCTCCGACAGAGTCAGGTGCTCACCGTTTCGGCACTCGAAGAGGATGGTGCCTCTCCCCTCGATCTGCACGTCGTTGCCGTCGCCGAGCCTCACGGAGCCGCGTACGCCGACGTCGAGCTCGGAGAAGATCTCCCGGCACCCGGACATGTGGTTGCTCGCCCCGGTGTCCAGGTACCAGGACATGTCGCAGCGGCCGTCGACAGGAGCGGCGCGCGCCTGGGAGCGCTCCTCATTGAGGAGAACGCGCTCGACCGGGCGCTCTGTGGTCGTTGAGAGCGCTCTCACCGTGGCCAGCAGGAGAGACGTCTCCGTGTCCTCCCCTTCGCCACGCGCCAGGTTTGCCTGCTCCTTGCGCTCGCGCCGTGGCTCGGTGCAGTGCTTGGAGAAGTGCCCAGGCTTGTTACAATTGTAACACTTGACCTGGGACATGTCGCGCTCTCCGTTTGGCGCGCCGTCGCGCCCGCCGTTTCCACCGCCGCCTTGGCCGCCGCCACGACGGTTTTGCTGCTTGCCGCGGCGACGATTTGAGCCGCCGCCCTGTCCGCCAGACCCGCCTGGTCCGCTGGACCCGCCTTGACCGCCGCCCTGGCCGTTGTTCTGGCCTTGGGCGCGCTGGTTCTTCCGTGCGTGCCACTGCGCCTCCGTCATCAACAGCTGTGCCCCGCCGCCTCCACCATGATCGTTGGTGAGGTAGCGCTCCTCCGCTGAGCGCAAGCGACCGACGAGCTCCTCAATGGAGAGCGTGTTGAGATCGAGCATCGTCTCGATGGCGAGAGCAATCTGCATGTACCGGGACGGGACAACGCGGAGGAATTTCTGAACCACTCTCACCTCGTCCATGGTGTCGCCGAGCGAGCGCAGGTTGTTGACGAGCGAGGTGATCCGCATGCCGAACGCGTCGAGCGTCTCGCCGTCGCGGAATGCGATCGCCTCAAACTCGGAGCGCAGCCGTTGCGCCGTGGCCTCGCGAACGCGCGCCACGCCCATGCGCATGGTCTTGATCGTGTCCCACACCTCCTTCGCCGTCCTATTCACCACGATCGCACCCACCATCTCCGGCGGTACGGATCGCAGGATAGCCGCTAGCGCCGCCTTGTCGTTGGGGGCGCTCGTCGGGTTTCCCTCAACCGCGTCCCACATCAAGTTAGCCTCCATGTTGATTTGCATCAGCATGGACCACTCAAAGTAGTTCGTTGGCGTGAGCATCGGCCACACCGTGTTGCCGCCCGGGACGAGGCGCTCCTGGATCGTGCGCTCGTGCACGACGATCTCCTTGCCGTGCCTGCGGGTTCGACTCCGACCACGGCTGCGACCGCGGTCTGGAGTCGGCGAGCGCGCGCCATCGTCGCCGCTCTTGCCAGCGGCTGCACGGGCCGCCGCTGCGGCGTCAACGGTCACCGGAGTGCCTCCCGGAGAAGTCGAACCAGCTATGGTCGCCAAGGAACGACGCGGCTCTGATGCCACTTGTTGGAACCAAGAACACCTACAAGCTCTAGCTCACGGCAACAATGGCGAGAGGAGAACGATGACTCAGGTGGTTTTTGCGCTGCGTACTGTTGCAGCTTTTTCTGTTTTCCTCTTCTCTTATTTATATGAGATTACAGAAGAAAAGATCAACTCCACACGCGAGCAGACCGGCCGTGCCATCCCACGACGCTCGACGTGCGAGTGATGCGCGCGTGCCGCGAGCTACGCTGCATGCCATCCCATGCAACACTGGCGGGCGCGCCAAGCTAGCTAACTACTAACTGAAACTAGGATCGGCCTCGTCGTGTACAAGCACACGTGACTCGGTCGTTTATTTGCTAACTGAAAGAAAACTAAGCTAGGGACTGAACCGGGCTAGGAAATACAGGTTCAACACATACCATGCATGGCTTACCATTCATCTAAATATGACCAACCATGGCGTGTGCGCAGGCCATGCTTCATGAGTCATAGAGTTTCAGCACTTTGTGCTCCTACACAAACCTTCTTAACAAATAATCTAAACAAATAATAAGGGATACGAGCTTCAGAATACTATACATTGAAATTTGAAAATGTAATTCCTACTAGTAGAAAGGATGAGTTTGTGCTGTCCTGGGCCCGTTCGCCGCTAGACCATGGAGACAAAGATGTTTCTAAATTTTAGGTATAGGAGATATATATATACATATATATATGAAGTTCAATTCTCCCAGACAGGTTTCTTTTCGTTTGCAATTTTCTTCCAGCGTTCGATCCTGAGCACCGGTAGAAAAAGAGGCTTCCGTCCAGCCCCATTAGTCGCGAAACTGTAGGAACCGCGACTAATGAAGTCTTTAGTCGCGGTTCGGCAGACGAACCGCGACCAAAGGCCTGGGCCCAGGGCGCTCGGTGGCCAGCTGGTGCACGTGAGGGGCTTTAGTCGCGGTTGGCCAGGCCAACCGCGACTAAAGGTGCGCAAAGGCCTTTAGTCGCGGTTGGCCAGGCCAACCGCGACTAAAGCTCCTCCCCTATATATACCAGTTCAGCACGCTCACTTAGCCATTTGATGCCACTTCTCTTCACAAGCTTCACAAGGGGGTGTAGGTTTGCTTTTGGTTCCTCTTATGCACACAAGGTGTTTGATGAAATGCCCTAAGAGGGTGAAACAAACATGATATGAAGTGTTGGAGCCACACTTGAGGTTCCTCATTTATTTTTTCCTCCTCGATCGCGGTTAGCAACTTGAACCTTTCATGCATGTGTGTCATTGATAAAATATGCATGTGTGCAGTTCATTGTTTAATTTATATTGTTTGTAGCTAGTTAGTTTAACAAATGCATGATGGTTAATTATATATTTTATATTATAATAATGCAGATGAATCGGCAATGGATGTACGGTAACCGACTCTCCGGCGAGTTCACTACGGGTTTGAAAGATTTCCTCGTAGTGGCTAATGCGAACAAGCAGGGGGGTTTTGTTATCTGTCCATGTGTTATCTGTAAGAATCAGAAGGGTTACTCTTCCTCAAGAGATGTTCACATGCATCTGCTTCGGCACGGTTTCATGCCAAGCTATAATTGTTGGACCAAGCATGGAGAAAGAGGGGTTATAATGGAAGAAGATGAAGAAGGGGATGATTTCATCGATGAAAGCTATCTTGCTCATTTCGGTGATACTTTATGGAGGATGCTGAAGGTGAAGGGGAAGGTGAAGAAGAGGCACGTGATGATCCCGTTGATGATCTTGGTCGGACCATTGCTGATGCACGGAGACGCTGCGAAACTGAAAAGGAGAGGGAGAATTTGGATCGCATGTTAGACGATCACAGAAAGGCGCTGTACCCCGGATGCGATGATGGTCTGAAAAAGCTGGGCTGCACACTGGATTTGCTGAAATGGAAGGCAGAGGCAGGTGTAGCTGACTCGGCATTTGAAAACTTGCTGAAAATGTTGAAGAATATGTTTCCAAAGGATAACGAGTTGCCCGCCAGTACGTACGAAGCAAAGAAGGTTGTCTGCCCTCTAGGTTTAGAGGTTCTGAAGATACATGCATGCATCAACGACTGCATTCTCTACCGCGGTGAATACGAGAATTTGAATGAATGCCCGGTATGCACTGCATTGCGTTATAAGATCAGAGGCGATGACCCTGGTGACGATGTTGAGGGCCAGAAACCCAGGAAGAGGGTTCCCGCCAAGGTGATGTGGTATGCTCCTATAATACCACGGTTGAAACGTCTGTTCAAGAACAAAGAGCATGCCAAGTTGTTGCGATGGCACAAAGAGGACCGTAAGTCGGACGGGGAGTTGAGACACACCGCAGATGGAACGCAATGGAGAAAGATCGACAGATGGTTCAAAGATTTTGCAGCTGACGCAAGGAACATAAGATTTGCTCTAAGTACGGATGGCATGAATCCTTTTGGCGAGCAGAGCTCCAGCCATAGCACCTGGCCCGTGACTCTATGCATCTACAACCTTCCTCCTTGGTTGTGCATGAAGCGGAAGTTCATTATGATGCCAGTGCTCATCCAAGGTCCGAAGCAACCCGGCAACGACATCGATGTGTACCTAAGGCCATTAGTTGATGAACTTTTACAGCTGTGGGGTGGTGTCCGTGTGTGGGATGAGCACAAACAAGAGGAATTTGACCTACGAGCGTTGCTTTTCGTAACCATCAACGATTGGCCTGCTCTTAGTAACCTTTCGGGACTGTCAAATAAGGGATACAATGCATGCACGCACTGCTTACATGAGACTGAAAGTGTACATTTGCCAAATTGTAAGAAGACCGTGTACCTTGGGCATCGTCGATTTCTTCCGAAAATTCATCCAGTAAGAAAGAAAGGCAAGCATTACAACGGCAAGGCAGATCACCGGCCGAAGCCTGCGGAACGCACTGGTGCTGAGGTATTTGATATGGTCAAGGATTTGAAAGTCATCTTTGGAAAGGGTCCTGGCGGACAATCAGTTCCGAAGGGAGCTGACGGGCACGCAGCCATGTGGAAGAAGAAATCTATATTCTGGGAGCTAGAATATTGGAAAGTCCTAGATGTCCGCTCTGCAATCGACGTGATGCACGTTACGAAGAATATTTGCGTGAACCTCCTAAGCTTCTTGGGCGTGTATGGGAAGACAAATGATACAAAGGAAGCACAGCAGGACCAGCAACGTTTGAAAGACCCTGATGACCGGCATCCGGAATGGTTTCAAGGTCGTGCCAGCTACGCTCTGACCAAAGAAGAGAAGGTCATCTTTTTTGAATGCCTGAGCAGTATGAAGGTCCCGTCTGGATTCTCGTCCAATATAAAGGGAATAATAAACATGGCGGAGAAAAAGTTCCAAAACCTGAAGTCTCACGACTGCCACGTGATTATGACGCAATTGCTTCCGATTGCTTTGAGGGGGCTCCTGCCGGAAAATGTTCGAGTAGCCATTGTGAAGCTATGTGCATTCCTCAATGCAATCTCTCAGAAGGTAATCAATCCAGAAGTTCTACCACGGTTACAGAACGATGTGATCCAATGTCTTGTCAGTTTCGAGTTGGTGTTCCCGCCATCCTTCTTCAATATTATGACGCACCTCCTGGTTCACCTAGTCGAAGAGATTTTCGTTCTCGGTCTGTATTTCTACACAATATGTTCCCCTTCGAGAGGTTCATGGGAGTATTAAAGAAATATGTTCGTAACCGTGCTAGGCCAGAAGGAAGCATCGCCAAGGGCTATGGAAATGAGGAGGTAATTGAGTTTTGTGTTGACTTTGTTCCTGACCTTAAGCCGATTGGTCTTCCTCGATCGCGGCACGAGGGGAGACTAAGTGGAAAAGGCACGATCGGAAGGAAATCAACGATATGTATGGACGGCCATTCTCTGACTGAAGCACACCACACTGTACTGACCAATTCCAGCTTGGTGGCTCCGTACTTTGAGAAACACAAGAATATTTTACGCTCGGACAACCCGGGGAAGCCCGAATCCTGGATTAGGAAGGCCCACATGGAGACTTTCGGCAGTTGGTTGAGAAAACATTTAATGAATGACAATGATGTTGTAGATCAGCTGTACATGTTGGCCAAGACACCATCTTCGACTATAACGACTTTCCAAGGGTACGAGATAAATGGGAATACATTTTACACGATCGCCCAAGATAAAAAGAGCACCAACCAAAACAGTGGTGTCCGCTTTGATGCAGCAACCGAGAATGGGCAAAAGGTCACATATTATGGTTACATAGAGGAGATATGGGAACTTGACTATGGACCCTCCTTTAAGGTCCCTTTGTTCCGGTGCAAATGGTTCAAGCTAACAGGAGGTGGGGTAAAGGTGGACCAGCAATACGGAATGACAATGGTGGATTTCAACAATCTTGGTTACCTTGACGAACCATTCGTCCTAGCGAAAGATGTCGTTCAGGTTTTCTATGTGAAGGACATGAGTAGCAAACCGAGGAAACGGAAAGATAAGAAAACGATCAGTACATCATGCGATGATCCAAAGCGCCACATTGTTCTTTCAGGGAAAAGAAACATCATGGGAGTGGAGGACAAGACAGACATGTCAGAAGATTATAATATGTTTGCTGAAATTCCGCCCTTCAAAGTGAACACCGACCCAAGCATTAAGTTAAATGATGAGGATGCTCCATGGATACGGCACAATCGTAAGCAAGCAGGGACACAAGGGAAGAAATGATGTGTAATAATTTATTGTACCAAACTTTGTTGAATGGATCATGTGAATTATATTACCCGTGATGTGTTTGGTGTCCATTTTCGAATGATTCGAGATACCACTGATGAATTAGTTTTATTTTTCTGAATTTTTTGATATATTATTTGTATTTTTAACATTTTGAATTGAATTAGTTTTATTTTTCTTAATTTTTTGATATATTATTTGTATTTTTAGAATTTTGAATTGAATTAGTTTTATTTTTCTGAATTTTTTGATATAATATTTGTGTTTTTAACATATTGAATTGAATTAGTTTTATTTTTCTGAATTTTTTGATATATTATTTGTATTTTTAACATTTTGAATTGAATTAGTTTTATTTTTCTTAATTTTTTGATATATTATTTGTATTTTTAGAATTTTGAATTGAATTAGTTTTATTTTTCTGAATTTTTTGATATAATATTTGTGTTTTTAACATATTGAATTGAATTAGTTTTATTTTTCTGAATTTTCTGATATATTATTTGTATTTTTAAGATTTTGAAAAAGAAAAAGTATTTTGAAAAATACCTTTAGTCGCGGTTGTTCTGGCCAACCGCGACCAAAGGTTGATAATTAACAAAAAAACCGTAAAATTTGATAATTAACAAAAAAACGTATATAAAACTTGATAATTAACAACAAAAAAGTAAAACTTGATAATCAATATATACAATGACCCCGCGCGTCAATGTACAACGATCCCGCTTTAAAAAAATGTACACGACCCCGCGCATATACGGAGAGGGGGCGGCGAGGGGGGCGGCGATGCGCGCGGTGTTTTTTTTTGGATCGAGAGGGGGCGGCGAGGGTTATACATGTGTGTTGTCCTCGCCTCCCTCTCCGTGACGCCGTCGTCTGCCGCCCCGTCTCGCGCTCTACCGCGACACCCTCTCCCACCCCTTCCTCGCCCCCTCCTTTTGCCACCGCCCTTTCGCCACCGCCACCGCCACCGCCCCCCTTCTTCACTTAATTAATTTGTTTTTACTACATGTTTTCAGGACTGACATAATGGCGGACGATAGAGCTGACCCGATTATGGACAACTATGATCCGGACGGTGAAGCACATATGTTCGGCATCATAAACGGCGATATTCTATATGTGCCGACCAGAGAAGAAGAAGATGATATCTCTTCTTTTCTGAACCTTGACGATGAAGATGAAGGGCGCCGTCAGCAAGATGATGCCGAACAAACGTCGATAAACGACGATCTTCAAATGGAAGTAGCAACCACCTCCGGCGCCGAGGTATATATATACATTGAGCCTCTGGTGATACAAACTAACTGATTTGAATAAATATGTGTGTACTAACGCGCGTGACTCTTTCTTATTTTAGCCCTCGGCCGGATCGTCGAAACAATCGAGTACGTCGTCAAAGCGTGGCGCAACCAAGACGATGAAACAAGGAGAAACATGCACCATCGAGGTTGTCGACAGTGCAACCGGCAGGCCGCTGGAGCCCCGCAAGAACGCCACCAAGTTTGTCAGCCAATGCGGAGCCATTGTTAGAGACAACGTCTCGATCACCGTCCAGGAGTGGAATGAGCCAAAGAAGGCACGAATTGATGGTTTCACTTTTGTCGATAAGAGAACAAAAAAAGATTGCTTCAAGAAGCTTATGGAACATTTCGTTCTACCTCCGGAATACAACAAATTCGATGAGGAGGGTAACAAGATTGAGGAAAACAAGGAGAGGAGGGGGCTAGTCAAACAGTTCGCTCTTCATAAGATGGCCGATGCATTCCGGAAATTCAAGCAAAATCTAGCCCATGACTTTGTCAAGCAGAACAAGACTCCGGATTTCAAAGGACAATATGAGAAACTGAAACATGATTGGCCAGAATTTGTGAAGCAAAAGAAATCGGAGCAGTTCATTCAAATACTGAAAAAAAATAAGGAAAATGCGGCTAAGTAGGAGTACAATCATATTATGGGGCCAGGAGGGTATCGCCTTTGGGAGCCTAGGTGGGAGAAGATGGAGAACGAGCTGAGGGCGCGAGGAATCCGTCCAGGTACGGAGGGATGGGACCCAAGGGCCAAAAGCTGGTGGTACGGGCATGGGGGAACGCTGAACCCGGAGACAGGGGAGTGTGTTTACCGGGGCAAATTAATTAAACCCACCCAAGCCCTTATTAACGCAATGAGGGATGCTCAACAGGGGAAGATCAAGTTCAACAGAGAGAACGACGCGCTGACAAAAGCCCTCGGGAATCCTGAACACAGAGGACGTGTACGAGGCATGGGGCACATTCCGTGGAAAATAGGGTTCCCCCAGAACGATGACCCGTACGGTTACAGAAGCCGTAAGAGAAAGATGGATCGGGAAGCAGATGTTGTGGCGCGGTTGGCATCGGAAATGGATGTGATGAAGAAAACCATGAGT
>NC_041386.1:677663842-677664715 GCF_002162155.2 Triticum dicoccoides | reverse complement strand
AAGAAAGAATATGTTTTGGAATTCATTAATATTTTTTTGTTTTGATGAATTTTTTTGTGTCTAATAAAATCAATTTTTTGAAATACACGAATAATTTTTAAATTCACGAATATGTCATGAATCAGTGAAAAAATTAAATACGTGAACTATTCTGAAATCCCTAAACATTTTTTGAATACACAATATGTTTTTATTCCTGTTTTTTCCACAAAATCATCAACATTTTTTGAAAACCTTTTTTTTTGCAAAATCACAATGTTTTTGTATCCATGAACATTTTATGATTCATTTTTTTGAATTCACATACATTTTATGATTTCTCAAATATCTTTTTTCATTGCTATATTTTGATATACTGAATTGTTTTAAAGATGAAAAGGATAAAAACAGGAAAAGAAAAAATGAAATGAAATGAAAAAGAAAAGAAAAAAGAGTGTGGCCAGCATCCCCCGCCCTGCACATGGGCCATCCCGACCCCACGTATATTCGTCTCCATCCGCATCCCTGGCCAAACCCTAGCCACTCTACTCCAAGCTCTGTTCGGACAATTTGTTTATACGGAGAGGGGCGGCGAGGGGGGCGGCGATGCGCGCGGTGTTTTTTTAGGGATCGAGAGGGGACGGCGAGGGTTATAAATGTGTTGTCCTCGCCTCCCCTCTCCGTGACGCCGTCGTCTGCCGCCCCGTCTCGCGCTCTACCGCGACACCCTCTCCCACCCCTTCCTTGCCCCCTCCTTTCGCCACCGCCCTTTCGCCACCGCCACCGCCACCGCCCCCCTTCTTCACTTAATTAATTTGTTTTTACTACATGTTTTCAGGACTGACATAATGGCGGACGATAGAGCTGACCCGATTATGGACAACTATGATCCGG
>NC_041386.1:677658379-677663832 GCF_002162155.2 Triticum dicoccoides | reverse complement strand
TCATCGAATGTCTCACAAACCAACACCATTAATTATGCACACATACACATGTATATACATATACAATTTCTCCTACATATATATGTTGCCTTTGGTGCCTCCGGAGCACGATGACAAGTGGTTCATGGGGCGGTAGCGGGTAATAGTATTCTCCTGTGGGATCTATGACCTGGTCGAGCAAAAATCCGGCTATTTCCTCTTGAAGTGCTAGTATGCGGTCCAATGGTAGGAGCTTATCCCGCACCGTTCTGAACTGTTAAGAAGGAGATCAATATGCATGTGTGTTAGTTGTGTGACTAGATATCGATAATGGTGTGAATAGTACTCTGACAAACGTACCCAGTCCTGTCTATCAGATCTGCTCCTTTCGCACGTCATCATGCGAATGTTCTCGCAAACGTAGTATGCACACAGATTATTCCCCGGCGCCTACCTCAGGGCCTTTACGAGAATGAAATTGAATCAGATAATGATTAATCAAGCATAATAATTAATTAATGATATTGAAACAAGAATTAAAGAGATGGTAGCTAGCTAGTACTACTTAATTACTTACCTTGGGTCGATGCCAAAACAATTTTTTTGGCCACGTGCCTGGAGTCACCTTGATGAACTTTGCCCATGCCCTGCCCGCCGACAAAGAAAATTAATAAAGGGGTTATTAAATAGTTCATATCAGGAAATGACGAACTAATAATTAATAGGCCGAGATATAGTTAATAATGATTGAAATTACCTGTTGACTATCCCCTTCACGATGGTGTAGTCTTTATCTTCTTTAGTTAGTGAGTCCAGTAATTCAACTTTTTCTTCCTCAACTTTAATATCTAACAAGACCCAGTGCCAACCGCATACGCACACGTTTACATGTCTTAATTAAGCGGGCATGTGCATAAAATTAATCAACTGCCGTAAACCGTATACACTTAGCTAGCTAGTAAGCAAAAACAGAATTTATAGTACAAGACAGTGTGACTCACGGGAAGTTGTAAGGAAGTAGTATATCTTCATTGCTATTGAGGCGCTTCAAGAACTCTAGCATGCTTCCCTCTACAACATCTTGACAATGTTCAATCTGCCATATGTCCTGATTAATGGTATTTGGGTCAATGAACCCAATGCCATAGCGTCCAGCTTTTTTCATTTCATACATCTTCATCCTGCATATAATACCACAGAAAAAGAATATAGTGAGGATAATTACATGTAATGATTGATCAAAATTATCACTACATAACTAGCTTGAGACTTAAATTACAGAAAGAAATCACTTACAGACAATAGCAACTGATGATAGACTTGTCGAGTGCGTCTTGATTGTATAACTGAAATAGTTCTGGATACTCAATGCTCAGAGCTTTCTCACGGTAATAATGCTCATGCTTGACATTCACCATGAGGGACTCTTGATTGGAAATCTTGGTAATGTTCATGTACCATTGATGCAATTAATACATTCTCGTTGGGAGGTCCTTGACCTTGTCTGGATGGACCAAAGGTTTGCCCCGGACATATTGCCATGCTATTTCTGATTCTTTAAGCGTAGGCATGGGCTCGATTTTGAGGAGTTGTCCAACAGAGATATTGAGCATTTGAGCCTGCAGTATATGATCCTCCGTTATTACCACATTGCCCTGCTGGGGAACGCTAATGGTTTGCCCACAATAATATTTGGCGCGCGTACTACTCCTCTCATGTGTTGTTGGCACAACAAGCGGGGGGATCGCTTGCGCCACCTGTTCTCCCAACTGGGGAACGGTTTTCCCGCATTTTTTGCCAGCTGCTTGTTGGCTCGAGCTCGAGCTCGCTTCCTTCTTTAGCCGTTCTCGATGTAGTTTCCTGATTTGGCGCTCATAGTCGGAGTTAACAGGCTTGGGAGCTGGTTCTCTAGCCATACGAATGAAGTGGTCAATTACTTTCTCGGGCACTTTCTCCTTTGGCGGCGGTGCCGGTTTTGGTCCAAAATGGGCGTCCACTTGGGCCTGCACTATGGCTGCGTTTTGCTCCTCGGTCATGTCGTAAGGCCTCTAAGGAAGAGGAGCGAGTCTTGGACCATATGTATATCGCTTGTCTCTGCCTGTACTTCCTGAACTACCTCGACTCGTACCGCTACGCACCAAAGCTGCGGCATGTCTCTTCTGTGATTGCTGAGACGGCGGAGATGGCTGATGTGGAGTTGGACCAGGAGAAGTGGCCTGACGATGTGCCGGACTTGAAGCAGGAGGTGTGGCCTGACACGGTGCCGGACTTGAAACCGGCGGAGGAGGTGGCGGACTTCGAGGAGGAGCCTTCTCACGCGTTCGTGGACTTGGAGGAGCGAGAGTCTGCTGACTCGGTGGAGGACTTCGAGGAGTCGGCAGACGACACGGTGTCGGTGGACTTCGAAAGATGATGCAATCCTTTCTCCATAGGATGATATGATGTATGGCCTCTCCCAGTGTGCGCTCGTCTTCACCTTCAGGAATGTCAAGTGTTAGCCCCGAATATGGGTCCACCACTTCATCAACCATGACACGAGCATAGCCCTCTGTAATCGGGATGCAATGGTAGGTTGCTTCGGGGGTAACTGGAAAAGCAACGCCGTCCGCCACCTTCATGGATATGTTCTTCGTTTTGGAGTGTAGCTCACAGTTAGTGTTCTCTATGATGTCATCCACAGGGTATGTACCCAGCAGTGTGTCGCCCGGGGCAGAACCAATGCTGCTTCTCGGCATGGATGGGACGGTGCTATCCAATGATGGGCGATCATCCGCTTGCTGCTGTCGCTGCTGAGACCCACTTTCCTGGCAAAGTGAGTCGATCTGCTGCTGCTGCTGCTGAAATTTGAGTGCCAGGTCCACGTGCCTTGCTTCTAGGCCTTGAAGACGTTCTGTGTCCTGCTTCCTCTGCTCCTCCTCCAGCTTCCTCTTCTCCTCCTCCATCTTCTTTCTTGCACGGGACATGTAGTCGTCATTCCAGTCCGAAAATCCCTCATACTAGGGAATAACGCCCATGCCTCGTGTTCTTCCCGGGTGTTCAGGATTTCCCAGGGCGCGCGTAAGCTCGTCGTTCTCTCTGTTGGGCATGAACACCCCCGCTCGAGCTTCTTCTATTGCGTAAAGTATCTTTTGTTTGGCTCCTTTTAGACTTGCCTTCTTCGAAACCAGGCCTGTCTTCGGGTCCAACGCCCCCCCCCCATGCGCATAGAACCAAGTTCTGCACCTGGGGGGCCAGCTCCTAGTAATAGGAGTGACCCCTGCACCCTCCATCTCTTGCTCATACTTATCCCACTTAGGCAATCCCACCGCGTAGCCACCTGGACCCAGCCTATGGAACTGCGTCTTTCTTGCGGCATTTGCCTTGTTTTTCATCGACCGTTCCTTAGATAATTCTGAATCCTTGAAGGTCACGAAATCGTCCCAGTGTTATCTTTGCTTCTCCAGTGTTCCCTTGAAATCTGGAGGCTTCCTTTCATTAGCGAGGTAGTTGGCCCATACAGTTTTCTTGTGGGTGTTGAATGCAATTGCCATCTTCTTAAGAGCAGCGGCCTTGACTTTCTCCACATCTGCTTTAGTGAAATGATCTGGTAGGGTGAAATGTTCCATCAGAGATTTTACCAGGTCTTCTTTGGCTCTGCCATCGACCCAAGTAACACCTGGACATTTAGTCTTTGGCTCTTTCCATTTTTGAATGGAGATCGGGAGTTTGTCCTTCACAAGAACTCCGCACTGACGAGTCCACTTGTCCGCAACGTTCTTAGGCGTGAGGGGTTCGCCACTAAGTTTGGTGGATTCGATGTGGTACTTTACACCATCCTTCAACAATCTGCCCGGGCCTCGCTTTGTCTTGCTGTCTGTAGAAGCAGATTTGCTCGATCCGGAGGGCTGAAAGAAGAAAGATCGATTCGTTAATATATCTTCAATAAAAAAACATGTGATGATCACCAGGATGCATGCTTATATAAATATATACCTCGCTGGAAGTCTTTGTTATTTGAAGATCAGCATTGTCTGTGTCATCACTAACATTGTCTATGTCATCATAATCATAGTTCATGACTTCATCAGCTCGGTCGTCGAGATCGAATATCTTCTCGTCACCCTCTCCGGTATTGTTCAGATATTGGGAGCCGTCATCATTCAGATCATCTAGCCTATGAGGGCTGCGTATGATGACGGACAATTCCTATTCTCTCTCTCTGCCGGTATTGTCCGTCATAGCTTTTACTTTACTAATTAATACAAAATAAATATAAAACAATTTAGTACTCAAATTACAATGCATGGATGTAATTAATCAATAAGGAAAAACTGAATCTCGAATACATCGTCTCGAATATATAATCTCGAATACATCATCGTCTTAATATATATAATCTCCAATACATCGTCTCGAATATTATATATCGAATACATCACTGGCTAGGTACCTAATAAAGATCGAGTACTACCGAAGAATCTAGGGCGTCACTCGCAGTTCCTGGGGCGCGGGCGGTGCACACCAAAAGAGAAGGAACCATCACAGGATCATATCTCCGATCATCTGCCCAAAGAACCCGCCAAGTAGTGGAAAACCTGACGTCGTCCATAGCAGCCATGTATCGATGGACGTGCTCATCTTCCTCCCTGACATGGCGACGCACCACCTCCAGCGGGGCCGGCTGCCTCTGCACCGAATGTGGCCCACGTGAACGCCACCAAAGAAGATCAGGGTCGACGACGTGACCCTAGGTCGGGTTCCTCACCAAGCGGCGCGCCCCTCCAGGTAGCACCTCCCAGTGCCAGCCCGGCGGAGCCCAGTCCCGGACATGGGTCCTCTGAAGCATGACGTCGTCGCGAACGGGTCGACCACGAGGATGCAGGCCGGGCATATCGCCGAGAACAAATACTATATGCCCCCAAAAAGTAACATTTTTAAATGATTGGATTGTGATAACTAAAATTCTATATATGTGCAAATTCTAACAATTTGACATTAATCTAATTCATCTAACTAAAACTAATTCTAAAATTTCCTGATTATATAATTAACATTTCTATAACAATTCTAATTTTTATATAACTAAAAAACATAAAAATTGCTAACATTTCTATAAATATTTCTATAACTAAAAAACAGAAAACATTTATAACATTTTTATATAACTAACATTTCTAATATTTATATAACTAAACAACAGAATAATTTCCTAACATTTCTATAACTAAAAAACAGAATTTTTTTAACAAAACAAACTAATAATGTGTGTGTGTGTATAGTGTGTGTGTGTAGTGTGTGTGTGTGTGTATAGTGTGTGTGTGTGTATAGTGTGTGTGTGTGTGTGGACATGGCGGCCGGGGCGAGCTCACCGGCGAGGCGACGACGGGGCGGCGACGACGGGGCGGCAACGACGGGGTGACGGGAAGGGGCGGCGACGACGACTGGGCGGGGCGGCCGGGGCGACGGGATGGGGCAACGACGACGGGGCGGGGCGC
>NC_041386.1:677639567-677657690 GCF_002162155.2 Triticum dicoccoides | reverse complement strand
GGGGCGGCGACGTCGACGGGGGCGGCGACGAGGGGCGGGGACGGCCGGGGTCGGCGACGAGGGGCGGGGGCGGCGATGTCGACGGGAACGGCGTCTATCGGGGCAGGGCGGCGCGACAGAGGGAGGAAACAGAGGAAAGAAACAGAGGGAAACTAATTTTTTTTAAGTGTTGTATATATAGGATGGACCTTTAGTACCGGTTGGAGCCAACAACCGGTACTAAAGGTCTGTTTTGGCCAGGCCAAGCGGCGGGAAGTGCACCCCCTTTAGTACCGGGTGGTGGCTCCAACCGGTACTAAAGGGGGGGGGGGTCTTTAGTACCGGTTGGAGCCACGACCCGATACTAAAGGGGTTGCGCTGGCGCAGTGCGGTGCGTCAAGTTTAGTCCCACCTCGCTACCCGAGGGGCTACCGCACTGGTTTTTAAGCCCCAGTGCGGTAGCTCTCTCGAGCTCCTCTCCTAAGCAGGCCTACCTGTCCTCTTCTGCCCTGTGGGCCTACTGCCTACTGCGCCTTTGCGGGCCTGCATCCTGGCCCAACTAAAGGTTGTGTTCCTAGTCGTACGTAGGCCGCTTTGGCCCAGTAGACGGGCTTTTTTATTTTCTTAATTTTTTCACTTTATCTATTTTTGTTTTATTTATTTTTGTTTTATTTATTTTTGAGTTGTTTTTGCTTTATTTATTTTTTCTTTATTTATTTTTGTTTTATTTATTTTTGTTTTATTTATTTTTGTTTTATTTATTTAGAGTTTCTTTGTGAATATTTTTGCTTTAGGTACAAAAAATTACAAACTATCTGTTAGTGCCGGTAGTTTTCAATTTTGAATAGCTTAAATTTTGAATTATTTGAAATTTGTGTGAATCACTAGTTTGTGAATAACTTAACTTTGAAAAAAGTTTTTTCAGTGATTCTTTTTTCTTATCTTTAATATTAGTGTGTTTTATCATTATATTCAATTTGGTAATGCTTAGGTTATTTAAAAATGAAATGCTTTTATAACATTTCAGTTTTCGTCGGAAACCCTGATACTTTGAAAAAGATTGTCCATTTTGTACACGAAGTGTATCCAGTTTTTGCCGTAACCCTCTTTACTTTTTTGCACATGCTATTTGTATGAAATTATGATACCATGCCAACTTTCAACCTTTTCTGAGTTCATTTCAAATGCTTTTCAATTTCAGGGTCATTTAGCTGGAAAAAAATCAGTAAATGCATGAAAAGAATTTGTTTGCACATAAAATTTCTTCGCGTTTCAAATGCCAAAACACATAATTAACTACCCTAACTATTAGAGACATTCCCTCCTGGGTGTGAAACACAGAAGAAAGTGATGATAGTGAAGCCGATCACATCCCAGATCTTTGGGTGTGAAACTTTTTCTTCTCGTGTGTCCCTTTGCGCCGTAGCCATGGAAAATCTTCATCATTTCACTGGATGCTCGGGTCAATATTCATTGTGAATGGAGCAATTTCATCAAACTTTTCATAATCTTCTGACATGTCTGTCTTGTCATCCACTCCCACGATGTTTCTTTTTCCTGAAAGAACTATGTGGCGCTTTGGCTCGTCGTATGATCCATTCGCTTCCTTATCTTTTCTTTTTCTCGGCCTGGTAGACATGTCTTTCACATAAAAAAACCTGCGCCACATGGCTAGGACGAATGGTTCGTTTGCATACGCAAGATTGTTGAGATCCACTGTTGTCAATTCGTACTGCGGGTCTTCCGTTACCCCGCCTCGTGTCATATTGATCCATTTGCACCGAAACAAAGGGACTTTCAAATCACATGATCCATAGTTAAGTTCCCATATGTCCTCTATGTAACCATAATATGTTTCCTTTCCCGTGTTGGTTGTTGCATCAAAGCGGACACCACTGTTTTGGTTGGTGCTCTTTTTATCTTGGGCGATCGTGTAAAATGTATTCCCATTTATCTGGTACCCTTTGAAAGTCATTATATTCGAAGATGGTAACTGGGACAGCGAGTACAGGTCATTTTGAATATCGCCATCATTCAGGCCATGTTTCTGCAACCAACCGGCGAAAGTCCTCGTTTGTTCGCGTGTAATCATGTCGTCAGACTTCTCCGGGTGTTTGGACTGTAGAAAATTCTTGTGTTCCTCCATATATGGAGCCACCAAGGCGGAATTCTGTAGAACTGTGTAGTGTGCTTCAGTGAGAGAATGCCCGTCCATACATATTATTTGATGCCCTCCTATCGTGCCTTTTCCTTCCAGTCTGCCCTTGTGCCGCGATTCAGGAACACCAATCGGCTTAAGGTTAGGAATAAAGTCAATAAAAAACTCAATGACCTCCTCATTTTCATGGCCCTTCGAGATGCTTCCTTCTGGCCTAGCACGGTTATTAACATATTTCTTCAAGACTCCCATGAACCTTTCAAAGGGGAATATATTGTGTAGAAATACAGGACCCAAAACGTTAATCTCTTCGCAAAGGTGAACTAGGACGTGCGTCATGATGTTGAAGAAGGATGGTGGGAACACCAACTCGAAACTGACAAGACATTGCACCAAATCATTCTGTAACCTTGGTATGATTTCTGGATCGATTACCTTCTGAGAGATTGCATTGAGGAATGCACATAGTTTCACAATCACGTGTCAGTCATGAGACTTTAGGTTCTGGAACTTTTTCTCTGCCATATTTATTATTCCCTTTATACGACGAGAAGCCAGACGGTACCTTCATGCTGAGCAGGCATTCAAAGAAGATTTCCTTCTCTTCTTTGGTAAGAGCATAGCTGGCCTGACCCTGATGTATGTCGTCTTTTCCGTGCATACGTTGCCGGTCCTCCCGTGCCTCTGGTGTATCTTTTATCTTCCCATACACGCCCAAAAAGCCAAGCAGGGTCACGCAAAGATTCTTCGTCACATGCATCACGTTGATTGCGGAGCGGACCTGTAGGTCTTTCCAATATGGCAGGTCCAAAAATATAGATTTCTTCTTCCACATGGGTGCGCGTCCGTCAGCGTCCTTCGGAACAGGTTGTCCGCCAGGACCCTTTTCAAAGATTACCTTCAAATCCTTGACCATATCATGTACATCAGCACCAGTACGGTGGCGAGGCTTCGTCCGATAATCCGCCTCACCTTTGAAATGGTTGCCTTTCTTTCTTACGGGATGCCTGCTTGGAAGAAATCAACGATGTCCCAGGTACACATTCTTCTTACAACTATTCAAATATATATTGTCGGTATCATCCAAACAGTGTGTGCATCTGCGGTATCCCTTGTTTGTCTGTCCTGAAAGGTTACTGAGAGCAGGACAATCATTGATGGTCACGAACAACAACGCCTTTAGGTCAAATTCTTCCCCCATGTGCTCATCCCACGCACGTACACCTGTTCCATTCCACAGTTGTAAGAGTTCTTCAACTAATGGCCTTAGGTACACATCAATATCGTTGCCGGGTTGCTTAGGGCCTTGGATGAGCACTGGCATCATAATGAACTTCCGCTTCATGCACAACCAAGGAGGAAGGTTATACAAACATAGAGTCACAGACCACGTGCTATGGTTGCTGCTCTGCTCCCCAAAAGGATTAATGCCATCTGCGCTTAGACCAAACCATACGTTCCTTGGGTCACCTGCAAACTCCTCCCAGTACTTTCTCTTGATTTTTCTCCACTGCGAACCGTCAGCGGGTACTCTCAACTTTTCGTCTTTCTTACGGTCTTCTGCGTGCCACCGCATCGCCTTCGCATGCTCTTTGTTTTGGAACAAAGCATACCACATCACCTTGGCAGGAATCTTCTTCCTGGGGCGCTCACCCTCGACATCACCAGGGTCATCGCGACTGATCTTATAACACAATGCACCGCATACCGGGCAAGCATTCAAATCTCCGTAGTCACCGCGATAGAGGATGCAGTCATTAGGGCATGCATGTATCTTTTGCACCTCTAACCCTAGAGGGCAGACATCCTTCTTTACTTCATACGTACTCTTGGGCAATTCGTTGTCCTTTATAAGCATATTCTTTATCATTACCAGCAACTTTCCAAATCACTTGTTAGATACACCATTCTCTGCCTTCCATTACAGCAATTCAAGTGTGGTGCCCAACTTTTTTTTGTCAGCTTCGCAATTCGGGTACAACAATTTCTTGTGATCCTCTAACATGCGCTGCAACTTCGTCCTCTCCAGATCACTTGCGCAGTTTCTCTTTACATCGGCAATGGCCCGACCTAGATCATCAGCGGGCTCATCTGATACCTCTTCTTCAGCTTCTTTCTGCATTGCCGGCTCAGCTTCTTCCCCCATTGTTGTATCATCGTATTCAGGGAACCCATGGCCAGGATAGCCGTCGTCGTCCTCTTCTTCTTCATTGTCTTCCATCATAACCCCTATTTCTCCGTGCTTGGTCCAAACATTATAGTGGGGCATGAAACCGGGCTCAAATAGGTGGACGTGAATGGTTCTTGACGTAGAGTAACTGTGACCATTCTTACAGCCAGCACATGGAGAAGGCATAAAACCATCCACCCGCTTGTTTGCCTCAGCGGCAAGCAGAAAAGTATGCACGCCATTAATGAACTCGGGAGAGCATCTGTCATCGTACATCCATTGTCGGCTCATCTTCATTACACAACACCGAATAGACCAAATTAATACAAGTTCATACATAAAGTTCATACATAAAGTTCATATACAACACTTAATTAAATGCAGCATACAAATAACTCTCTAGCTAAAGAATTTAAATGCAACAACAAATGCGATGAAGATCGCAACTAAGGTAACAATTGATCCAACAGCATAATGATACCAAGCCACACTATCAATGGCATATTTTCTAATCTTTCAAATCTTCAACCTCATTTTCTCCATCTTGATCTTGTGATCATCGACGACATCGGTAACATGCAACTCCAATTCCATCTTCTCCCCCTCAATTCTTTTCACTTTTTCTTTCAAATACTCGTTTTCTCTTTCAACTAAATTTAACCTCTCGACAATAGGGTCGGTTGGAATTTCCGGTTCACATACCTCCTAGATAAAATATCTATGTCAACTTGATGGGCATAATTTGTCATAAACACGAAATGCAACAACTAGTTTTAAATGAGAATATACCACATCCGAATCATAACAAGGACGAGGGCCGACAGGGACCATGGCACTATGTATAACAAACAACGTATGGGTAAGATAATTATACGAGTAACTATATATCCAAATCACACAAACATCAATTTGGTAATGTAAAACATTCATGAACAAGAGCCTCACCACAAGGTGGTGCCGGCGACGGGACGGTGCGGGCGATCGACGGTGGTTACGACGGAGATTTAGAAGGCACTAAGTAAACCACACCTACATATGCAAACTAAGTGTTATTTTTGACCTCAAATTGCATATAAATCAAATACTAGCAAATATAATTCCTCCTAAATTAATCACTATACAAAGCATTGCAAGAGCTAATCTAGCAATGAGAGTTGAAAGGACAAAGTTGCTAACCTTTGTGATCATTTCAATGGATGTGGGCCTTCAAATCTTGATAAATTTTGGGCAAAATTTGTGAGGAGTTCGAGGAAGAGAGGGGAAGAACAGAGGATGTGAGGGGAAAGGGGAAGAACAGAGTGGTTCGGGTGGACGAAGGGTTTATGTACGATGAACTTTAGTACCGGTTCGTGCCACGAACCGGTACTAAAGGTGCTGGAGGGGCCCCAGACTGACAACACCCTGCCACCACTCTCTTTATTACCGGTTCGTGGCACGAACCGGTACTAAAGGTTCGCCACGAATCGGTACTAATGAGAACGGCCGGCTAGCCGTTGGAACCGGCACTATTGGACACATTAGTGCCGGCTCAAAATCAAACCGACACTAATGTGTCTCACATTAGGTCCTTTTTCTACTAGTGTTACATTATCAAACAGGTTTTAGAGAAATGGCTGACAATCATAAGAGAAGAATAAATAAAACTGCATTGAGCCAGCCAGGCCATACCATGCTTTCCATTACCTCATGATATAAAACTCTACAGACTTCTTTCGACCAAATCTGCTGGCACCATTGTAAACTTGTTATTTTTCCTGGACATTAGGCAAGCGATGGAGTTCCACAAGTTGCTCAGCGTAAGGATTTGTGCTAGAGTTTAGCTACTCCTGGTTTGCAGTTACGCGAAGGTGATGTACGCGAAGGTGAGTGCTTAGTATTACGCGAAGGTGATGTACTTGGGCACACAAGAGGACGTGTCCTCAGAGTCCATGTTTGTTTGCCTGTAGAAGACGCAGTTATACAGCAAGCTCGAACAGAACAACCTCTTGCCTGTCCGCACGAGGAAAACACAGTTCTTCAACAAGTGTGACCAGAACAGCGCTCCTTCCTTGCACGTAACCAAAACTCAGTTCTATAACCATCTCAACTTGGAGCTCTTGCGCGAACAGGTAAGAACGTTGCAAACACGTCCGCCTGTATTCATCGTGTTGTTAGTTTTGTCTCGGTGCTGATTTATTTTCTGCTAACCAAGGGTGAAGATTTTGCACTTATGCCCCGTAGAAGAGCATGAGTGACTAAGTAAAGATGGTGTGCGCTTTTTCTGGTTGGCAAGCACATTGTTGCCTCTCCCCTTGCGAGATAATTTGCTTCGATGCATATTCACAAGAACGTGTGAGGTATGACTGAGACCAGTGGGCAGCCGCTGTGACCAGTCAGGTGCTTGTTTTCATGGCCATGTTCTCCGCCTCCGTGCCAGCTGACAAGATGGGAGAGCCACACTTGTCTACTGTACCTTTGTCGCTCATTTGCCACATGCCCGCTCACAATGTAGAAAGTGGCTTATATAACAATGAAGTTTGTATACATGATTCAAGATGACAACGGTCCATAGACCCGTGTCCCGTGGGTTTTTACCCTATGTTGGGACGGGGATGCCTTGTTTCTATCCCCATGGCGCTGCTTATGGGTAACATTTGCAACCCGCCAGGTTTCATGGTCGCAAACCCGTTCCAGCACTATACGCACCCGGGACCCGCCAATCCCATGAAACATATGACATGTGGCCACCGGAACCCTAGCCGATGGGTTCTGCATGCGTGAAGGAAATCAAAGAACGAATGAGCTGGGTGGATGGGGCCGATGGGATTGGTGTGCTAAATTTTGTTTCCTTAAAACACCCTCATAGCACATATACTATTGTGCGTTGAGCAGATAGTAACAGTTCTACTATTGGCGATGCTTCTTGGCTAACTACGATAGTGTAGATCAATCACAACCCTTAAATTTCCTGAATGGACGACACATATTCATCACGGGCTACGATCAAAAAGAGCTTTGATGAAATAATCTTCAGGAATAGTCCAGCGATAGGTGCCGGCCGGCCGGCGCATACTTTCGGCCGGTCAGCACAGAGTTGGTCGATCTGTACGCGCATAGCCGTCAGATCTGTCCCTCGTCCTTCCCCTTCATCAACCTCCCGCATGGCATAAAAGGAGAGGAAGAGAGTGCCGACCCCGCCCACGCTGACTGCCTCCTCGCATCCTTGTCTTCGTGTTGCAGCATTGTCACGTGTGCCACCGCGCGGCCGTCGGGATTATAGCACGACTAACTGTGAAGATCCAAATCCAACGTCTATTGCTTGCATCACTTCGTTAGTTGGTTCCAACATGTGGGCGTCGTGGTTTCATGTCCCCCCCTCACCCCCCCTCCCATGCCATCACCGTCTCCGCTCACCGCCGACGTCGACTTCCACCCCCGTGTTCGTCTAAAAAAGCTTAGCAACTAAAAGGGGGGTTCCACTGGTGGTAGCAAAAACCAAAAACTGTTCCAGCCAAAAAAATATCACCGTTCCAGCAAAAATGCACCGCTGCCGACAGTCACAAACAAAAATAATCTCATCGGTTCCAGCTCTTCTTAAGCTGGTTTTAGCAATAACGATTTCTGGGTCCAGCAAAAAAACACATGGCAGCCGCCGTTCGTAGCGACCCCAGTATCACCATAGCCTATGCTGCAAATACAAATGCTAGTTAAAGAAAGATAATTGATGTAGCAAAACATCATGGCGGCGAGAAGGCCACCATCCTGTTAATTTGCAGCAAAGTCAAAAGAAGGTTGCAGCAAAAAAATTATGCAGTAAAAAATTCATGGCGGCCACCGCTGTCGCCGCCCATTACCATCCTCACCAGTCGAAAGCAAATCCCCCGGCCGGTCCCCAGCACAACACCTCATCACCAACACAGGCCATGACCTCCCTCCTTGCCGCGTGCGGTGGTGGGTGCCCATATGTAGGGGAGGTTAACGTGGGGAGGGATGGATGGCGTGAGATCGACGTCGGTCATCACCAGCGAGAACATTATTTGGGAGGCCACATGGGAAGAATGTGGGTGAGGGAATAAGGAAAGGGAATGTATGGTGGAGCGCCTCGTGGGGGATAAGTGAGAGAGACTTAAGAGGTGGTGCATGGGCCTGTTGCCAGCGTGGAGGTGACCGGCGGAGTCTCAGCAGGTCCAATGGCTTTAAACGTTTCCCTTAGGAATAAGTCCACCCTACGGGCTTTCATGTATCCTTGTCAATATTAAGAGCGAGGCCCAATGTTGGGCACTCATGGGCGTAAAACAGATGGGAAACTTAATCATTGGGGAGCAGGAACATTGTTTTACCTTTGTTATTGAGGCTGTTTTTACAGAAAGGAGGATAACCTCCTGCATCTACATCGAGCCATCCTTATTATATTATTCAAGAAAGCCTTATAAAATAAATACATGAATCAACGCAAAGCCACCTTCCGACGAGCACTGCCATCATCCTTACAAAATTGAGATGCCCACTGACCTCGCACCAACACATACAAGTAATCTGGTGGCCTCACCAAGCTGCTCGCTGGCTAACCGGGAGCACCAACCTGTCTAGCAGACCCAAAACACACACCTTATGTGCATGCTTTATATTCCGCAACCACCATATTTTGCCGTCTCATCTTCAGGAGTGATCAATGCATTGACCTTGTCAGACTCTTCTGTCGTCGCCCCCACCATGATGCCAGACAATGCCACCCTCTTGCGCACGCTCATCAACACGCGTCTAACATGGAGACCACACTACACCATGCCGCTGAGACCCGCTGTCGTCAATGCTGAAGATGCAACACCGCTCCACCTCTTGTCACCTCTAGCCCGCACCTCCTCTAAAACGATGCCCCAAGAGGGAGCACGACACCGAAGATCCGTCATTCTCTGATGTGGGTGACCGAGAACTAGGGTTTCCCTCGACGCATCCCAAGCGTGGTAACACAACCTACAATGTTGATTCCCCAATGAAATGACTTCAGCGACGCCGTAACCGCCCACCATGACTGGTGTCGGTAAAATTTTCACCGAGAGTCGCTGCACCTCGATCTCACTTTTGATTGGATCCAAACATATCCTTGCCATGTAGACATACGGCGCCACCGAAATGCTGGTAGAGAGGCTCCAGCCACCCCATACAGTCCCATCTCGTGTTTCCGACTGGCCAAAGCCACACCGCGATGGATCTGACTGGGATGCCATAACCACGGCCACCGTCGTAGCCCATCACACAATACGAAGGCCGAACGGATCACCCCGTCGGCCATGGGGGTGCCGGCAACCGATGTACGGTCAAGGCTTCCGCCCTGACCGCCACACAAGGCCACCCCACACAAGCCTCCCCAGCAGCCTTGTGGGGGAGCCGCCGCAAGCCGCCCGCCCTAGCACCTTGCGCCGGGCACCACCACAACATCAACCAATGCTGGCGGTAGCGGCCGCAGGAATTTGCCAGGGAGGAGGGCTGGTGGCGCTATGGATTGGGGCTATGTTGGAGGAGGTTTTTTTTTGCCGAATTCCGCGAATATCAAATTTTTATTGGGAAAACGGGCACTATTAGAAATGCTGGGAGAGCAGGCTCTTGTTTTACACCTATAAAAACAACTATTTTATTTTTGTTGCAAACTTATATGATCAGTAGCTCATTTCCTTAATTAATGGACGAGGTAAATATTTTTAATTAATTGATGAGGTAAATATTTATCTATGTTTCAAAATAAATAAAATTATAGGAAAGAGTGCATGAGTATCAACCAAGGTTGAAGTCAAACATAGGGCATACCCTTGGTGTACAGAACTGAAGACCCTACCATTGTTTATGAAGATATTACGCACATAAACATCTCTGAAATATATCTCATATAAATGTTTCCAACGAAATAAAATTATAGGAAAGAGTGCATGAGTATCAACCAAGGTTGAAGTAAAATATAGGGCATACCCTTGGTGTACAGAACTGAAGACCCTACCATTGTTTATGAAGATATTACGCACATAAATATCTCTGAAATATATCTCATATAAATGTTTCCAACGACCATACCATTACTAAACAGTAAAACTCAGCTAGCTACGCCTTCTCACAGCGATTTGACATCCTCAACCCTCCGATCAAACTTATTGAGAGTCCAGATTAATTACCCCAGCGTCCCGTGGTACCTTTTTTGTCCCGTCACAGCGCGTTCACCCGACGGCCCAACATAACCGGGCCGCTACTCCGCAAACCGACCTGGGCGCGTTGTTGTTAATCGGGCTGACATCCTATGTTGGTTGCGAGTTTGTTGCGAGAGGATGACTCACCAAAGCTTCTCATCCTTTGTCTCAAAAAAAAAGCTTCTCATCCCCGTGCGGCCGGCGGCGGTGTATGCCATGGTGATGGAGCTCATGGTTCGAACGCATCTACCCTTTTCGCCTCCCTTCGCATAACCTTCCTGACGATGCAGATCGGTGCTGCGTAGTACCTTCTTCCCTTCCATGGCAGAGCCTCGATGAGGGAAGAGAAGACGCCAAGGAGGCACCACCGCCCGAGAACTTCTCAGTGAGCTCTGCCAGATGCAAGGAAGGACACCCAAAGATGGTTCGCTTTCCAGTCCGATCCGTCCAAATCTCCTGCTTCTCTCCAAAAAAAAAAAATCCCGCGCGGGCCACATACAGGTAATGGCAGCTTCTCGGTGCCCTAACGGTCTCGCCTCATCCCGTGTATTAATTGATGTTGATTTCGTTTATGATATTGTTGTACAATATTCGTGGAGCCGTGTGGCATCTCAAGGTCTAGGGTGCATCCAAACAACTGGCTGCCTTGGTTTCAATGAATTCACCACGATTATGCATGCACTTCTTGCTATCATACATGTTCATTGATCAGCATATCCTACTCCACACCGAAAAAGAAGGCATACCCTACTCGAGGAAGGTCCATGTTGCTTAGTGACCCTTCTGTTGTGATTGTCGGCTCATCTCTCTGCCGCAATGGAGGAATGAGATTACTCAAGACAACCAAAAGGTACAAGTGATAGTGACATGTTTCTACAAGTTAAGCATTTGCTACAGAGGGTTGATCCTGATATTGATTGCAAAAACTGAACCCTGAAACATTAACTTATACCATGGAGAAACATATGAAGTAAACCAACTTGTCTGTTAAAGATTTTCTGAGGCACAAGCATCTTCAGCTGACCATAGGTTCAGCTCTAAGGGATGAAACAAGGTAGTGTGAAATTTTTTCTTCTTCTTTTGTAGGTGACAATATTGGACCAGAGCCAAGAGCCATCAGATTTATTGCTGTCATGGTATATTTTAGTAGTCATGGGTGTGTGTGTGTTCTTCGGAAGATGTTTATTTTAGATGGCACTCTTATATTTTCTCTGTCTAGGTTCGTACTTAATGTTCTCTTGTTTGGATTCCATGCTGCAGTTCGGTGCTGATTGAACCCAGCTTAAATTCAGCGGGGCCATTGATTTTTGTCATTTTCTTTAGTCTGAACTACCACTTAGAGATTCTGTTGCTTGTATTCTTGTACGTGTGAAAGGATGTCCACTACTGTTTTGGCATTACAAATCGAGGATGAAGTCTAAGGTTGAGTATAGCTGGCTTAACGTACGTTGCTACATGAACCATATTGGCGTATTTGCTATACAAATATCTATCATCTCGATTATATAATTCTTTGGTGGAGTGTGCAAATCAGTGTTTTATTATTTTATATATTTTATTTATGGATTCGTTGCACCAATCACCGCTATGTATTTTTTTATTGTTTTCTAACTTACCCCATTCTTCTTGTTGGTACTCGATGTCATTTGTCTCCACTTCTAATTCACAGCCAAACTTTGAATACAATGTGACTTGACTCAAATTCATAGCCAAACAAAACAAAACGACTTAATTGCAATTTACATCCAAACTTTAAATGTGGTACAACTTTTCAAGTTTTTGTGAATTTCACCGTATGTGTTTTCTTCCATATTTCTACATGTTTTCTTAAAAATAGGCGGGCGCGTCAACGCGCGCCTTCATGTTCTAGTGCATCTGAATATGACCAACCATGGAGTGTGCGCTGGCCATGCTTCATGAGTCATAGAGTTTCAGCACTTTGCACTCCTACACAAACCTTCTTAACAAATAATCTAAACAAATAATAAGGGATACGAGCTTCAGAATACGATAATTGAAAATGTAATTCCTACTAGTAGAAAGGATGAGCTTGTGCTGTCCTGGGCCCGTTCGCCGCTAGCCCAAGGAGACAAAGATGTTTCTGAATTCTAGGTATAGGAGATATATATATATGCAGTTCAATTCTCCCACACAGGTTTCTTTTCGTTTGCAATTTTCTTCCAGCGTTCGATCCTGAGTTACGGTCGACCCTCGGGCTAAGAAAACTTTTCTAATGACATGGCTAATTAATTACTTCCCATGCCTAGCCGGTACAACACTTTACGGCACCAAATATTCAAGAGAAGAACAGAAAGTCACTTTGTTTTAAGCACCACCTTTCTCGTGTATATATTTCCCCATCTCCATCCAACTAGAAGCAAGCTCTGTCTATGGATCGACACAACTTCTCTTACATTATCAAACAGGTTTTAGAGAAATGGTTGACAATCATAAGAGAAGAATAAATAAAACTGCATTGAGCCAGCCAGGCCATACCATGCTATCCATTACCTCATGATAAAAAACTCTACAGACTTCTCTCGACCAAATCTGCTGGCACCATTGTAAACTTTTTAGTTTTCCTGACACTTTAAGCAATCGATGGAGTTCCACAGGTTGCTCAGCGTAAGGAGTTGTGCTAAAGTTTAGCTCCTCCTAGTTTGCAGTTAGCTGCCAGAGTACTTGCATAGGGGCATGGAAGGAAATCGTGCTTATGGGTTTCAGTCTATTGGGCAGATAAGGGGCAGATTTGATCACTGAATAAGCTATGAACAATGACACTTGGCGTCTTTTCTCTACTAATTACAAAAGAATGGTGTTCTTTTTTCTGTCAGGCACAGTGCTTCATCCAACATTTCTTATTTTTCCGATGACCATTCCTTGAAAACCGCATTAATTGTCCCAAATTTTATCAACGTACCAAATAAATTTATTTTGTTTGATAAGTCAATAAGTGATTGAAAAATAAAATCACGGCAGGGTTTGGTAAACATTTATTTACACAATCATATAATACAAACAGATAAATTATGATTTCATGTATACTAGAATATTTATACCCTATAGCAACGCACTGGCAAATACCTAGTCTTAAAAAAGAGGGATAACATCGTTGCATCTGCATAGATTGATGCGAACAACTTTCAATTAATTATTGTATATTTTACAAGATACAAACATCTCAAAGTGTTAGCTGAGCGACCTTGTGCTCTAGAAACGTGGCTTGTAGTTTTCTATTCAAAATATTTAAGAAGTGTACAACAAGATGACATTCTCTGTACCACAAGGAACCTGGATGCCGCTCCAAGCCGGTCCTTCATCTTTTCACTTATATCACTTCCCAGCTTCTAGCTCAACCGTGGCAAACCGAACATTCTAAGGCCACTAACCTCCAAGTATTATATTAACCTGATTGCAGCTGACAAAACAGGCAACATTTGCACATTTTGAGATTTAAATAGGAAATTCCTACGAAGCTTATCGATCTCTTTGATTACCCAGGAGACCACGGATTAAAGGTAACATATATCAATTGGGATGAATGAGAGCCTACTAGTGTTGATCTGCATCTTTCCTCCAAATTGCTATAATTTGTTGGCAATTTTATCCAAGACAGGCTGCAGTTCAGCCTTAGTGATCTTCTTGTAATGCAGAAACAATCATAGATATTTCAAGGGGAACTATTGAACTGGCACATGAAATATGTCAAATGTGCACCATTATTTTTGTCAGATCAAGCATGCCTATTTGATTTTCGTTCTTGGATTTGCACTTTGTTAACTTGTTTGTAATTAAATATCACTGTTTCTTTCAGGTGAGATTGTTGCAGGGTAGTATTTCATTTGTAGCACAAGTACTATGATGCACTAGCAGCTCAAGGGTTGTGAGATCCTAGCACTGAGGCCTCATGCATAAACATGAGTACTAAAAGTCCAAGAAAAAAAATAGAAGTGGTCGTAGATAAGAATCAAATAATACTCCCTCCCTTTCGGTTTATAGGTCTCAATTCAAAATCTCACCAACCAAGCTAAATGGCGAGTGATGGAATATTTTTTTTTAGTTTGCACAAGTACTCGATTAATGCACTTGTTTGCTCAAAAAACTGTACCAATGCATTAATTGTAATGCATGCATGCATGACCAATAAATAATCAAAAAAATTACATGCATTGGTGAGTATTCTCTTAATCCTTGAATGGAACAATTTAATGGACCTTGAAATCCAAACATGCTATGGGAAGCAATAAAATTGAGACATATAACACATAAACTGATTTTTTTAGATAAACCATATAAACCAGAATGGATGGAGTATGTGGCTATTATCTAGTAGATCATTATTGTAGTGTCGAAATGATAACTCAAAAGTGTTGAGCCACCTACACGTGCAGCTGGCCAAAGCCAAACCATGTTATAAAAAGGTAGATGCACTAGTATAGAGAAATCATAATACTGTCACCTACAACTGTTGCAAAGTTGAACAAAGGAAGGGAGTGAGAAATAACAAGTTGATTGTCTTGGTTCTGATATGGCTTTCGGAAGGAAGCTAGTAAAAAGCAACAAATGGGGCTGAGAGGCGTGGGGAATTGGTAGCGAGCTCTGTACTTTACGGAATCTTATCCTTTGTCCTTGGGTATTGTTGTTCCCAGCTTGACTGGGTGCAGCCTATGGATGCAGTAGTGTCGTGTTTTAGGCGATGAGCTAAAAGTAGCTCTTTATTGCTAGTGTTTGCTTCGGGCATTGGGATGCGGAATTGTAAAGCACGTAAAGCCATACCTTCTAGTATACAAGAAATTTGGACAATGCGCCGGTATCCTTTTGGTACATATCTATCGCGTTTGAACATTGATTTCGTTTGCCTGTTGGCTGCACATAGGGGAGACATAGATTCTGCACCCCCTCTATCAGCCTCATTGCTATCAACCGCCTCTCATCGTCATCGCTTCTCCCATGCCGTGCACTCCCATGGCGACGAGGTCACCTCCTACCGCCCTTGCCACTGGCCCGTAATGTAATTATGCAAAGGTGCTGATTGAGGGGTGTTAGGGTTCCCCAACTATTTGAAACACATCGCTGCACACCGTCCAGATCTAGCACAGAGACGTGGGGAAGTGAAGGATGAACCCCCGGCCGGATCTAGTGGCGCCGGCAATCATGCGTACGTCCGTTGCTGATTCGGCACAGTATAGTGCCGTGAAGAAGTCACGGAGTCCTCCTGGGCCGGATCCTCCTGTTCTTCATTTTTTTTGTTTGATTTCATTTTGATTCACTCTCTTTACGAATTAATTACGACAAAATTGTACGTATTTTTCTCAGACCAAACCTGCTAAGAGCATTACAATTGTTAGCTTTCCAAGATAAGGAAAGCAGGCGATGTAGTTCTACAAGTCTCTCTCGAAACAGGCTTTCGCCCCCGCTTTATACATAGTTCTACAAGTCTCTCCGGCTGAGATTTGAGTCGTAGCAACTAAGGGCATTTCTAACCGATCCCCATAAATAGTGGAGTATCAGGTGAATAAAACTCTTACTGGAGCAAATTTAGTTCACTAAGTTTTGGCCGGACCTAACGGATTGCCTAAATTTACTGGAGAAAACTTACAATTATTCTTATGCATTTCATCGAACACTTGGCGTGGGAACTCCGGCGATGGCAGGACGGACAAGGCCGCGATGTAGCTCTCGCCGGAGGAGGTAGAGCGCCTCCAGGAACACCGGGTGGCCGCGAGGCTACAGCTCCGACAGCGTGCTCTCCTCCGCCGTGATGTTGTACTGGATGTACCGCTTGTTCATGAGGAATCTTGTCGTCGTCGTACACATACGGAGTACTGAATATAGCTGACAAAGCGCCACACCGCCGGAGCAGACCAGTCACCAACCACACACTTCCGAACCGGCAAACGCCAGCTTGCCACTCGCAGCAGCGGCGGCGGCCACGACCACGACCTCTCTCGGCATGGATTCCGGAACAGAGCACGCGGGCACGGCCAATCTCGGCACGGCGGCGTGGCGCGCCCGCGCTGTGTGCGGCACGGAGTACAGCTGGTGCCCCGCCGTGCCGGGCGGCATCGGTACCACCCTCCTCTTGCTCCGCCTCTCACTCCATGGTGGCAGTGCCGTGTCCGAGGCAGCTGTCCGTTCCCGCTGTAGCGGGCACCCCGTCCCCCTAGTTTCCAATTAGCTGCCACGCCCCCATTGCCTAGGGGAGGACAACAAGTGCCTCTGTGTTTCAGCCAACAGGCCACAGAGATGGCAGAGTTGAGGACTGAATAAGCCATGCACAATGTTGTTCGATATTTTTGTCACTGAGCGACCATGACCTTGAGGTAGGGAAACATGCCATGTCGCCGTTATCACTCTAAATTGTTGTAGAAGCATAGAAAACAGGAATCCTTTGTGCCACAGAGAGTCAGGACGCCGATCTTGGATGGTCTGCTGTCTGTTCACTGATTGATTTATCACTTTCTAAGGGTGATGCCGGTGATGCCCCCAACCAATTCTATTTGAAGTACTGTGTGGAGTTGTTTTTGTGTAGTTCTGCGTGTTTGTGTTGCCTCTGTGTAGGCTGTAATGAGGTCTGAACTGAAGTCTGGTCTGGCTGATGCGTGTTGATGGTGCTTCAGGGGTTTTGCCTCGTAGTGGGCGTTTCGATTGCGAGTGCTTACAGTGGGTTTCCCTGGAGTGCTATGAACTCGCTTTTTCCCTTTTCCTTGTCATGTGAAATTGGATTTGGCTGCATTTCCATTATTCATTAATGGAAAGGGGATTAGCCAGGTTCAAAAGAAAAAAACCAACTCCATGAACCGACCAAACATACAACCTCTGTGAAATTTGTCTCTACAGTAAATCTATGGAGGAAATTTCTACGCAGCTTATCTATCTCTGTTAGCCATAATCTTGAGTTTATATTTGAGCTGAGTGTGTTTGCTAGTAGCTGGTACACGTACTACCAATACACTACTAGGGAAAACCTTATACACAGAAGTTTATCAGCAGCGCGGTCTAAAATGAGGCGCTACTACTAATTAGTAATAGCGAGGGGTATAAAACCCACGCTACAACTAAGTTGATAGTAGTAGCGAGGGTAATAAACCCGCGCTACTACTAAGTGGTCTGCACCATGCCCCCCGGAAAAAACCATAGTAGTAGCGAGGGTTATAAAACCCGCCCTACTACTAAGTTGATAGTAGTAGCGAGGGATATAAACCTGCGCTGCTACTAAGTGGCCTCCACTTTTGCACCATCCACCCCGGCCCGATCCACTCCCACCCCATCACTCTCTCTCTCATCCCTAAAAAACTCTCTCATGCCGGCTCCTCTCCCCACGATCTCCTCGCCGCCGCCGCCACCCCATCCCCCGCCCCGCATCTCTGTTTCTCTCTCTCGACAGCACTCGAGCAAATCTCCGACGACGGGCCTCCTCTATTTGGGCGACGGTGGAGGATTCCGGCACACGCGGCGAGGCATCCGTCCTTCCATGACGGCCTGATGGGCGGAGCGAGGTGGCACGGCATCCACGGCCTTCACCCCCAGCGGCGGCGTGCGTCGAGGAGTCGGGGGCTCTAACATGAGGCGCGGCGCCGCTCTCCCCTGCACGGCGGCACTGGCCTCCCGCCTGTGGCAGTTACGGATTTTCTCGCGGCAGATCTGAGGTCAGCGGGTGT
>NC_041386.1:677632935-677639039 GCF_002162155.2 Triticum dicoccoides | reverse complement strand
CGACGTGCTACGCTCTGGTTTGTTTTCTCGCCGATGCGGAGCTTGCTGCACGGACTGCCCAGCCCAGGCGTTGGCGAAGTCTCGTGTCATGGTAGCCACTACTTCTCCTGATGCGTGTGCGGCCAGGTATTGTCACTAGTTTCTGATGATAGCATTTGTAGCGTACAGACATTAAAACCATGACGATTCACCACTACTTCTGCCTCCCATTTTAGTGTCAATTGATGCTGGTCCGTGATAGTAGTCCTGGGATAGTAATTGATTTGGGATTTTGGATTTGATTCACTATTGGATTGATGCTACTTTTTCAGTTGTGTAAAAACAGAGCAAATTATCACCAACTGACATGGCAATTTTACAATCATTTTATAGCTATCATCTTTTTTTATAAAACTAGGCCAATGCCCATGCGTTGCAACGGGAAGAAGAAATGTTATATGAGTGATACAACATCATCATGTACTTTATTTGGCTATCAAGAATTAACTGAACAAAATACTTTATTTGGCTCTATAGAACATCATCATGTACACTGCACATATCTATTTAAATAAAAATATTTCTTCATATCTACCCCCTAATACATTGCTCTTACAAGGTCAAAAACCTAATGCTTTTCCAAAATATATCTACTTATCTGAAAAAACATTCTGGAATTCCTTCCACATGTTTGAGTCAAAAACTGAAACCGCCATAATTATCCAATTAAGTGCAAATGGAAGTTGACGAATTCATAAGCAATACATTCCCGATTAAAATTCAACTCACATGTGCCGGAATCCTCCACTTCTGAGTCACAACTTAGAATAGAGAGTAATGCAAGAGATAGGAACCCATGTGTGTAGCGATTTAACAAGCAATTTAAAGTCAAAATCATCAGGATCAATAGCTTACCTATCCACCCTGTTATGGTCCACGCTGTCCTTGCAGCAATAAGTGTACGAAAGAAAAATAAGAGTGCTGCTTGGCTGCACCTTGTGCTCATGTCCAAACTTTAGGTTCAGCAAAGAAAAGCTAAAAAAGAATTTAGCTCATGCAAGTGTCACCACACAAATAGACTAACGACTGATATGCTATTTTAACCAATGTCGGGCATTTCGTCAAGCATGTAGTGCACAGTGAGATATAGCAGGCACACATCGTCTCAGAGACGACTTCTCCCTCGGACAGGCCTAGGTCCAGCATCTCAACAACCAAGCGATTCATATTGGTATTGTGTCCCTAGGAGCGTTTGTCAGGATGCTATCTGTACCCAACGAACTGTCGATTTCTTCAGTTAAATTGCCAACACCTTCAGTTAATGCTTGAGTAATCCACAACAACTCTTCACTGCCGGTTGAAGCGTGGAAAGCTGCAAGTCGAGGTGGTACTAACAACAAGCGAGACCTTCAGCCACAACAATCAAGCAAGTGCTAGATCACAGGCTACACTAAGCAAGTAAATAGCGTGCTTCACACACACTGCCTAGTACAAAGCAAAAACTAAAGGAGAACAGAAGATAACTACATGACCTTCGCTTCGCATTATGTGGTAGTCGTCGTGCTTGCAGGGGAGGAGGCCAGATGAGGCAAGCCTGGCCTAGCCGCTGACGACGGCCAAGGGTGCTCGATTGAGCTCGTGGATGATGTCTCGTCTCTCGACGGTGAAGTCAGCAAAAGACCGAATGACATGGTTCCTGTCCCTGTAAGTAGCAGCGCTCTCTTCCTATAATTGCTAGAATGTAGGTTGTATATATGTTCTGATCAATGCAAATGCTGAGCCATGTTCCACTTTTACTGCTCTACGTTATATTTTTACTACCTGAAGGGGTTAAGTACAGCAGTTTTGGGTTTCTACAGTTACAAGGGCTTCAGAGTTCCACCTTTTTTGTATTATCTAATTATGAAATAACAAGCATGCTCTGAAGTTTAGAGGGGTTGTGATTGCTAGTTCCTGCTAGGTAATCATGAGAATGCTTGGGTTATTACTCAAGGACGCCGGACACTATTTCCGGGATAATATGTTAAATGTAGAGTTATCGATCTTCCTTAGTGGATGCCCATGGTTCGATCATGTGTCGGTTCCTATCAATGCAAGTGCTGAGCTATGTTCCATTTTTACTATTCTGTGTGATAGTTCTTGCACTTTACTACGTTCCCTCTTAAGGCGGGCCACCTTTCACACTAATAATGAGTTTGTTGCACATTAATCTAGAAAATAGAAGTTCAGAACCTGCACCTCTAACTCTATGTCGATGATCAACAAGCTCATTCTTTCGCGATTTTCGTTCACTTGCATGTGTTCCCTTGAAGATCAGTGTTATGTCTTAGATTCTGTTGCTTACTCATTTTGCTAATGCAGCATGTCCCTAAAACAAACGGAGACATTCCTTCCTTTGATGAAGCCTTTTCAGATCACCGGAGACTTCTCGACAAGTTGGTGCTGTATGGCCTGGTCATCCAGTTCCTCAACCCCAAAGGTCTATTATTTATTTCCTTCATGGTGTCTCTGCATACTCGCTGCTTGCTTCTGCTTACCATGTGGAGGTGCAGACGGGGATTACTGACTTGCTTGTGTCCTGTTTTCTGTCGATGCAGTGCAAGCGTCCATCGCCGCAAACACATGGGTGGTCAGTGGGACTCCCCAGACCAAGAGTATGGATCCATCTCACTTCTCTATCAATTGGCCATGATGATGATGCAAGTTGTAATATTCTTAGATTGGATTTATGGATGCATCGCTTTAATGCAACAGCTAACCCTCATTCGCATCCATTCAAGCGAGATCCACTGGTTGTTATTCCTTAATTATCCTAGTCAATCTGAACAAGTTTATAACATCTCTCTATGCACCCGATTAGTCTTGTATCCCTGAAGCCATGCACTTTGGTCTTATAGTTCACAGCAAGTGGTCTGATGGGCCGTTGTTTGTCCTTGTTGGTCTGCTTTCGTTTTGGAAAATCATCCTATAAGATTTGTGATGTCCTATCGAGCAATTGATCTGATGGGTTGTGAGCTTTTTAGCTGTCCAGCATCACCCTATGGCAGATAATCATTTCTATTATGTGTTAATGCTTTCCTTTTAAACTACTTCAAAAAACCAAAGAAATTGGATTCTTTTAGCCGTATTATCCTTTGAACATCTATATGAAATAATCTAAGTTTAAGTATATTTAGTTTTGAATAAAACTAAAGGCAATTAATGTGAAAATTAGATATGTCCTATTACCTGGCAATATATAGTTCATCTAGGCTTGGTTGGCAATATATATTATCTAGACATTAATTTCATTTGTTTGTAGCTATTACATAGGTAATCTCTTGTTAATAGAAATCACTCACTTTTTTGTTTTCGTATATTTATTCCCGTAGCTACTGTACATCACAACATGCAAGGAAATATATGTCTGCTGAAATTTAATTTTATTTGTTCTTTGCTCTTTACAGAAATCTTGGATTCATAAATGGGCGAAGCACATAAGGGAGAAGAAGATGATTGCAAGGATGGAGAGGGAGCAAATCATTTGGAGGGATAGAATGTCACTGTTTGGTGTTTTTATGCATTTTTTTGCTTTCAACTGTGTTTGCACTAGCTGGGAATAAGTGAATAGGCAATAAGTGTAGATGTATGGATATGCTCTAATGCTCCTGGTTTACTATAAATCTTCGATTTGGAATGATGTGTAATGCTGCTGGTTTATTACAAATCTGGGCTTGTTTTAGTTGTTAGAATTGTATGCATAAAATGGAATTGATGGATTTTATTTTTTTAATTCCTAATTAGTTATTAGTAGCGTGGGGGTGAAATGGAGCGCTACTAGTATTCAGGATACTAGTAGCGTGTGGTACTATAGACGCGCTACTACTATTTCGTTAGTAGTAGCGCGGGTGACATCCGCGTTACTAGTAAAATGTTACTAGTAGCGCGGGTTTACCCCGCGCTACTACTAACTATTAGCTGTAGCGCGATACTAGTAGCGCGGGTACCCGCGCTGCTAGTAGCCATTTTACCTGCGCTGCTAGTAGCCTTTTTCCTAGTAGTGATAGTCCACGGTTTAGGTTGACAGACGTCTGTTTGGAGTCTCTGTCAAAGTACTAGTCCAAGTAAGTTTTAGAGTTAGTATCCGGCTAGGACTACGCAGGTCTTGTAATAGATAGGACGAGGGCCGATGGAGGCGGATAGCAAAACCATCGCACTATATAATTACAAACAATAATAAAAATAAAAATTTACACAAGCATCTATCTAAATCATACAAGTAAGAACTTTTTTTAGAAAGAAGATAAGAACAAGAGGCTCACCACAGTGATACCGGCAACGAGATCGTCGCGGGCGATCGACGGCTGTGAGGACGGGAACAGGACAGGAGGGACCTCCAAACCTAGACAAATCTTAAGGAAAATGGAGTTTGGACAAGGAGCTTCGAGAGAAGAAAGCTTAAGTGTGGCTCGGGCATTTCATCGAACACCTCATGTGCATATGAGGTGAGCTAGAGCACAACACACCTCTCACACACCTCTGCCAAAAAAAAACAGAGCAGTGAGCTGAGTTAATCGTGCGGGCACTATATATAGGCTTCTCTTTAGTCCCGGTTTGTGGCTAGAACTGGGATTAAAGGACCACATTTGGTCCTGGTTCCAGCCACAAGTCGGGACTAAGGGACCACATTTGGTCCTGGTTCAGAGCACGCGGCGGCGGTCACGACCACACGACCTCTCTCGGCATGGATTCCGAAACAGAGCACGCGGGCACTGCCGATCTGGGCACGGCGGCGTGGCACGCCCGCGCTGTGTGCGGCACGGACTACAGATGGTGCCCCGCCGTGCCGGGCGGCACCGGTACCACCCTCCTCTCGTCCGCCTCTTGCTCCATGGTGGCGGTGCCGGGGCCGAGGCAGCCGTCCGTTCCTGCCAGAGCGGGCAACCGTCCCCCTACTTTCCAATTAGCTGCCACACCCCCATTGTGTAGGGGAGGACAACAAGTGCCTCTGTGTTTCAGCAACCCTGCTATACGTACGATGAATTCTTATCCCACACTCATACGATCAGAAACAGCCCAAGACAATTCAGTTTGTAGGCCACAACATGCAACAAGTTTTACTGTGTGGTCGTACAGGTGTTCGACGAAAAAGTATCGTAGCCAACTGGCCACCGAGATGGCAGAGTTGAGGACTGAATAAGCCATGCACAGTGTTGTTCGACTTTTTTGTCACTCAGCGATCTTTACCTCGAGGTAGGGAAACATGCCATGTCGCAGAGTTGAGGAATGAAGAAAGCCGAACTTTCAATCCTTGTTCCTAAATGTAAGTCTTTGTAGAGATTTCATTATAACCCGCATACGTATATAGATGCATTTTAAGTTTAGATTCATTCATTTTGCTTCGTATGTAGTCCACCTAGTATAATCTTTACAAAGACTTATATTTAGAAACGGAGGGAGTACAATCCAACTGGGAACATATAAATTAAAGATATGACATGGAGAAATACCACACTCTGGATATCACGCATTACCAACCTTTTTTCCAGTTATGACACTGAGTCTCAATAGAATAATTATTCTGAAATCTGTAATCCACAAGTGATTCATGGTACATATGGTTGTTGGAACCGCCAATCCCTAGCCCTAGCTCTCCTCTCTCTCTCACTTAGCTCACTTTCTGTTGCCGTGGCTCGATCAAAAGAAAGAGGAAGAAGAAGATCAGAAGAGTGGTGGACACATGAGTTTTTCCGGCGCACGAACGCCTCCTTGTTCCGTCGAGCACGAACTCAACCGTATCACCCTGTTACAACGCCATCGGGCGGCTTTATACCACGAGCCAGCGCACTGGGCACGCACCCACGCCTCCACTTGCCCCTGATCGTGCCCGGTCTCTCCGCGCTCTGACCGCACCCGCGCTGCGCCCCGACGACCGTGTCGCACGGCCAGCTCCAACGGCTCACGCCCGATCAGGCAGCCAACGGCTCGCCAGCAGACACACACACACACTACCCTGGTGCACGGACACACCCGTGCACCCAACGCACGCACTATTCCTCGGACCCGACGCGCCCGACGCGCACCCATACCCGCGCTTGACGTGCCTAGCTCGTCGCCGTGGCTTATTCGCCCATCATTCACGCCAC
>NC_041386.1:677617067-677632649 GCF_002162155.2 Triticum dicoccoides | reverse complement strand
TCCCTCTTGAAATGCCATCTGACGCCACACTTGTAGCACTTTCCGCGACGATTGTCCCCGCCGCCTAATGCTATGCTCGTCGCGCCGTCGTCGTTGTTGAAGCCGACACCGTCCTGACGCCGCTGCTGCGCCTGCCACTGCGCCGACGTGTACATCAGCTCGCCATCAGCTTGCTGCGGCCCGCCTGCCCGCGTCAACGCAGCCGCTCGTCGAACGCCTTCAGGCTCCCTAGCGCGTCTTTGAACAACAACGTCGACAGGTCGCAGAACTGCTCCATCCCGGCGACCGCCGCGTAGAGGCGATCCGGGACGCAGTCCAGCAGCTTCTTCACCATCGCCGCATCGTTGAGGGTCGATCCCAGGCCGGCGTAGAGCGCCGCCATGCCTTTGATTTTGCCCGCGAAGGCGTCTAGCGACTCCCCGCTATCCATTCGCAGGAGCTCGAACTCGCTGCGCAACGTGCCCAGACTCGCCCCCTGACACGATCGGCCCCGATGAACCGGGCCTTGAGGCTCCTCCATATCTCTGCCACCGTCTTCTTTGCAGCCACCTGCAGCAGTAGATCGTTGGCAAGTGCCCACAGCAGGTAAGCCTACGCCGGCTTATCCTTATTGGCGATCACCGCCGACGCCGCGCCCTTCGGCGGCACCATCGGCCTCCACCTTGATCGCCCAGGTGGTGTAATTCTCCCCCATGAGCGTGGGCACCGGCTACGACAGTGAGCCACCTGAACCACCGGCGTACGGGACGAGAGCCATCGCCGGTACGCCCTGATCCTTACCTCGCTCTGATACCGATTGTTGAAACCGTCAATCCCTAACCCTAGCTCTCCTCTCCCTCTCACTTAGCTCACTCTCTGTTGCCGTGGCTCGATCAAAAGAAAGAGGAAGAAGAAGATCAGAAGAGTGCTGGACACAGGACTTTTTCCGGCGCAAAAACGCCCCCTTGTTCCCTCGAGCACGAACTCGACCGTGTCACCCTGTTACAATGCCACCGAGCGGCTTTATACCCCGAGCCAGCGCACTGGGCACGCACTGACGCCTCCACTCGCCCCTGATCGTGCCCGCGCTCTCCGCGCCCGCGCTGCTCCCCGACGCCCGCGTCACACGGCCAGCTCCAACGGCACGCGCCCGATCAGGCTGCCAACGGCTCGCCAACAGACACACACACACATACTACCCTGTTGCACGGACATGCCCGTGCACCCAACGCACGCACACACGCACGCCCTGTTCCTCGGACCCGACGCGCGCCCATACACAAGCAGGCATCTATAAAATTCAAATGAAATCTGCAAGTATCACCAATTCACATACCAGGCATGTTCCCTGCAGAACATAGGAGGACGTGGGGCGCCAATCTCTACCTGCTGGACGCCGCCGTGCTATGCTGCTTCGCGCCCTAGGGTAGGGCTGTGGCAGGTTAGGCAAAGAGGATGCCTGCAGCTACAGGCTTTTCTGCTAGCTTCCCATAATGTTACATGTAGGTGGTTGGGTCGCAATCTCCATCGCACCGCAACGTAGCCTTCCAATTTAACTGAAACCAACGAACAAAGAGATATACTCCCACCACTCCGAAAAGATATATACGTAGTATTTTTGCCAAATTTTATGTATGGCAGCCGCCAAACCACACCATATAGCTTGTGCCACCTTCAATACTTACAAAATTAAAGAGAGGAAGTAAGAGAGACAAATTGAAAACTCGTGGGTCTGAGAGGCGTGGGGAAATGGTTGTGTGCTGGTTAGGTGGATGAAGCTTTTGCTAAGGCAATGCTGTCCTGAGTTAGGCTGAGTGTAACCTCTGATTCGGCCTAGTATGTTTCTTTATTTGACTTCTTGTCAGCACTCTATGTGAGCTCACTGCTAACGATTGTGAGATTATCGCAACCTTCAGAGCACTGTAGCGGCCCTGGCTGCCTGGGGCCTGTCTCCGCCACCGCATCTACTCATGAGCACAAATATGGCACCAAGGACAAGGAAGCTATCAGCGGTGATCCCACTGACCTATGTAGCTAGGATTATTAATTCAGAACGCCACGCCTACCATCCTATTGAGCTGGACCCTCGTGCGATGTAACATGCTCCAGCGACATCAGCGGCGTTTTCTGCATCGAACATGGCACCCTCATTGCTACAACGTAGTGAGATGGTTGGTTCGCCATTGTAAGCTGTTTCATCATAGTTGAAGGTGAGGTGGCATGTGATATGATTGCCACCGCCACCGCCGCTTCCCCCCTCTCCTCCACCTTGTCGTCCCCAGAGACGTGCGCCGGCTAAGCCCGGGCGTCGCCGGCGACGGGGACGGCGGGGATCTAGGTTGTAGCTTCGCGGTCTGAAGGGACCGGCGGTGTGAGATCGCCCTTCAGTCTTCGTCTTTCCCGGCAATGCGGCACTGCTTCGGCAGCTTCGTGGGGAGGGAGGATCGGGAGGGGATGTGGCCATGGTTTACTGGTCGGTGGCGTCTCCGGTCAGATCTGATTTGGTCGGTGCCGCTGGCGGTGGTGGCCATATCCTCCATTGAAGGTGGTGGGCCTGAGGCAGGACGGTCAGATCTCAGATCTGCCATCTAGTTCCGGCCGCGAGTCGGGAAGACATAGTTTCCGGTGAAAACTGAGCCGATGGCCGGCGATGGCAGCGTTACGCGTCTTTACCTTGATGAAGGCATCGTCGTGTAACTACCGTCGACCCACTCGTGCTGCTCCAGGGGAAACCCTAGGATCAAGTCTTTCAGATCGGAGGATGGCGATACTGCGGTGTCATCTTCTCTATTGGGAGCATCGTTTGTGGAGCAGAGCTGGAAGACAAAGGCAGGAGGTGGAGTGGCTTCATCTTGCATGGAGCTTTCGGTGGAGATGTCAAGTCATGCCTGGCCAACAGGTGCTATGTTGTGTCATGCCTCATCGACAGGTGCTACACACGACAGATCTTCGAGAATCTTCCCATTTGGATGGACGAGCGCGGGGCGGTGGCGTCGTGGTGGCGTCGACGGATGGACGGACCAGCAAGGATGATGCAGATCTCTCTCATAAAGATGGATCAGTGGTTCCATGATGATGGCGGTGTCTAAAACGTGTGCATGTGATGTGCTTTTAGTCTGCTGCACCGGCTATAGGTTCTGATACATTATGAGGATGAATCGGCGATAGCACCGGTTTTAGATATGGAGAGTGAGAGCACTCCACATTATCGAGTTTTGTAAGTGTAAGTGGTGACTTCGGGTGGCTTTATGTAGGTTCTTGTTAGATCTATGTTGAATACTCCCTCCGTTCCGAAATATTTGTCTTTCTAGGCATTTCAAATGGACACAACATACGGATGTATGCAAACTTATTTTAGAGTGTAGATTCACTCATTTTGCCTCGTTTGTAGTCACTTGTTGAAATCTCTAGAAAGACAAATATTTCGAAATGGAGGGAGTAATAAATAAAGATGGCCGTATGCGTTGATTGATGCAGAGGCCGGGGGTCTTAACCTCGTTTTCCAAAGAAAAAGTGGTATGAGTGCCAAAGTGCACGTCAGAAGGTTAAAAGAATGATGTGATAAGTTGTACGATAACGTGGGAAATGGGATGCATCCGGTATTCCGGTAGATGGTCTTCGGCTCACGCTCTGGCAGCCACGCAACGTCGTTGGTTGCGCCTGGACCATGCATTGGGACGGGACTAGACGAGGAAACACGTATTTGTTCAGTTATTTGCCACCACAAATCTTCCCATGCATTGATGCGGTTAAGCTACTGTAGAGGCCAGACTGAATTGCATGGCTGCGAGAGAGCCCCGCTCCGTCCATGTAGCCAACCCTGATTATCTAGAGTATGATTCGAAGTGAGCTACAGCCTTGTCCATTTCATTCTAGTTCTGTCTAGGTAGGATGGTTATGATTCTGTCTTCCCACTAGTATCAATAAATCTGAAGGAATTCATGTAGGGGATAATCATGGGCCTGTACAAGTAATCAAGTGAGATGATTGTGCTCATAATTAATATAGTGACACCTTGGACAAAGTCATATCCAGATCAATGAGACGTGTCAACACTAGTAGAAGAGGGGGCAATGGTCCAGGTCAGGTCAGCCCATTAATCCCGGTTCAATCCAGAACCGGGACCCATGGGGCACTGGACCCGGTTTGTGAGCCCCGGGGACCGGCCGGGCCACGTGGGCCATTGGTCCCGGTTCGTCTGGACCTTTTGGTCCCGACTGGTGGGACGAACCGGGACCAATGTGCCTCGCTCTTGGCCCACGACCATTGGTCCCGGTTGATGGCCTGAACCGGGACCAAAGGCTTTCCTTTAGTCCCGGTTCGTGCCATGAACCGGGACCAATTAATTGCCTATATATACCCCTCGCCCGCGAGCAGAGCACTCCCACTGTTCTGTTTTTCCAGGCCGGCGAGGAAAGAGATTTGTGGTGCTCTAGCTCACCTCCTATGCACACGAGGTGTTCGATGGAATGCCCGAGCCACACTACTTAAGCTTTCTCCTCTTCAAGCTCGACCTCCAAGCTCTATTTTCCTCAATATTTGTCTAGGTTTAGCGGTCCTTCACGTCCCGTCCCCGTCTTCACCGTCGTCGATCGCCCGTGCCGATCTCGTCGCCGGCACCACCGTGGTGAGCCTATTGTTCTTATCTTCTTTCTGAAAGGAAAACAAATTCTTACTTGTATGTTTATATAGATACTTGTATAATTTTCTTACTTTTATTATTGCATCTTATATAGTGCGATGGTTTTGGTATCCGCCCCCGTCGGCCCTCGTCCTGTCTATGGTTCGGATGTGGTATATATTATCTTTTCATAACTATTGGTTAATTTAATGTTTATGACAATTATGCCGACCAACGTGACATAGATTTTATTTATCTAGGAGGTTGTTGAAACGGAAATTCCAACCGACCCTATTGTCGAGAGGTTAAATTTAGTTGAAGAAGAAAACAAATTCTTGAAGGAAAAAATAAGAAAAATTGAGGAGGAGGAGATGATATTGGAGTTGCATGTTGCAGATGTCGTCGATGATCACAAGATCAAGATGGATGCAATGCGCTTGAAGATTAGAAAGATTAGAAAATATGCCATTCATACCGAGGCTTGGTATCATTATGCCGTTGGATCAGTTGTTACATTGGTTGCGATTATGATCGCATTTGTTTTCGCATTGAAATGTTTTACATAGTTTCAATGTATGGTTTAATTAATTTAGATGCTCTGCAGAGCTTTATGTTGTTAGACAAGAACTATGTATGTATTTTGGTTTAATGTGATGATGAACTTCTATTAATTTGGTCACTTAATTATCTATTCATGATGTTCTGTAATGATTTTTGACACACTTAATTATATATAATGCACGCAGATGAACCGGCGATGAATGTACGGTTCAAGACACACCCCCGAGTACATTAAGGGCATGCATGATTTTCTCGAAGTGGCTGAGGCAAACAAGCAGAATGGTTTTATGTGTTGTCCATGCCCTATATGTGGGAATACGAAGTCTTACTCTGACCGGAAAATCCTTCACACCCACCTGCTTTACAAGGGTTTCATGCCACACTATAATGTTTGGACGAGGCACAGAGAAATAGGGGTTATGATGGAAGACGACGAAGAAGAAGAGTACGATGACAACTATGTGCCCCCTGAATACGGTGATGCTACTGAAGATCAAGAGGAACCAGACGATGTGCACGATGATGCTGCAACGGGCGAAGCTGCTGAAGATCAAGAGGAACCAGACGATGTGCCTGATGATGATGATCTCCGCCGGGTCATTGTCGATGCAAGGACGCAATGCGAAAGTCAAAAGGAGAAGTTGAAGTTCGATCGCATGTTAGAGGACCACAAAAAAGGGTTATACCCCAATTGCAAAGATGGCAACACAAAGCTCGGTACCGTACTGGAATTGCTGCACACTAGTAGAAAAAGGACCTAATGTGAGACACATTAGTGCAGGTTTGATTTTGGCCCGGTACTAATGGTACCATTAGTGCCGGTTCGAACGGCTATGCATTAATGCCGGTTCGGTTTGAACCTTTAGTACCGGTTCGTGCCACCAACCGGTACTAAAGGGGTGGTGGCAGGCTGGCGTCAGGCCGGGGCCCCGCGATCACCTTTAGTACCGGGTCGTGGCACAAACCGGCACTAAAGGGCTAACGCTTAGTACCGGTTCGTGCCACGAACCGGTACTAAAGGGGTTTGACCTATAGTACCGGTTCGTGGCACAAACCGGTACTAAAGGGCAATTTTCAATCTCTACCCCCCTGTATATCGCCATTTCAGTTTTGAAAAATACAAAAGAAAATGATAAAAAATTAAAAAAATAAAATTCTTCGAGATGTAGTTATATTACTACATCTACTAGGTAGGAAAATTAAAAAACTTAAATTTGGACATATTTTGCAAAAAGTGTAGGGAAAATATAAAACGGCTATAAATTTTGCATACGATGTCGGAAAAAAACGTATAATATATCAAAAAATTCAGCACGAAAATCCGCATCCGATTTTGACAGCCTATAGCCTGTTTGCAATTTTTTAGAATTCTCAAATTCCAAAAGGAGAAAAGATATCCTCAATTTTTTTTAATTTTGGTTAAATCTGGTAAACTATGGTCAAACTACTTATTCAAGAAGTATTAATGTTACTACATACTTATTCAAGAATATCGGTGTTACTAAATAATTATTTCAATTTTTTGAATTTTGGTCAAATCTGGTCAAACTATGGTCAAACTATGGTCAAACTTATTTAAGAAATATTAGTGTTACTAAATAATTAATGTTTTTTAGAATAATAGTTTCAAAATCAAACGGTGAAATGTGTGACCTAATGCTCAAGCTAAACTGCTGAGGGTTAATAGGATTTACAGCTTTCATTTGTGAGGAAAGCAACAAGTGCAGACTTGGAAAGTAGGGGGAATAGAACTCCGAAGTTAAGCATGCTCAGGCTGGGTGAGTGAGAGGATGGGTGACCGGTCGGGAAGTTAGACGATTTGGAATGAGTGATCCACACTTGAGTAGTTAAGAGGGGCGATTAGAGACTAAATCATCAAATAATTCAGAAAATTGAAAATTGAAAAAAAATCAATAATTTTTTCAAAATTTTCAAAAAAAATTCAAAAAAATACCTATAGTGCCGGTTGGTAACACCAACCGGTATTAAAGGTCCCCCATACCACGGCGCGAGCTCACGCCACGTGGTGGGCCTTTAGTGGCGGTTCGTGCCGAACCGGTACTAAAGGGGGGGGGGCTTTAGTCTCCACTCTTTAGTGTCGGTTGCAGAACCGGTATTAAAGGCCCTTATGAACCGGTATTAAAGCTCCGTTTTCTACTAGTGGCAGTGGAAGGCAGAGAATGTTGTGCCTGACAAAGGATTTGAGAAGCTACTGAAAATATTGAAGAAGAAGCTTCCAAAGGATAACGAATTGCCCGACAGAACATACGCACCAAAGAAGGTCGTATGCCCTCTAGGATTGGAGGTGCAGAAGATACATGCATTCCCTAATGACTGCATCCTCTTCCGCGGTGCGTACAAGGATCTGAACGCATGCCCGGTATGCGGTGCATTACGGTATAAGATCAGACGAGATGACCCTGATGATGTTGATGGCGAGCCCCCCAGGAAGAGGGTTCCTGCGAAGGTGATGTAGTATGCTCCTATAATACCACGGTTGAAACGTCTGTTCAGAAACGGAGAGCATGCCAAGTTGATGCGATGGCACAGTGAGGACCGTAAGAAAGACGGGAAGTTGAGAGCACCCGCTGACGGGTCGCAGTGGAGAAAAATCAAGAGAAAGTACTGGGATGAGTTTGCAAGTGAGGCAAGGAACTTATGGTTTGCTTTAAGTGCGGATGGCATTAATCCTTTCGGGGAGCAGAGCAACAATCACAGCACCTGGCCCGTGACTCTATGTATGTATAACCTTCCTCCTTGGATGTGCATGAAGCGGAAGTTCATTATGATGCCAGTTCTCATCCAAGGCCCTAAGCAACCCGGCAACGACATTGATGTGTACCTAAGGCCATTAGTTGAAGAACTTTTACAGCTGTGGAATGGAAACGGTGTACGTACGTGGGATGAGCACAAACAGGAGGAATTTGACCTAAAGGCGTTGCTGTTCGTGACCATCAACAATTGGCCCGCTCTCAGTAACCTTCCAGGACAGACAAACAAGGGATACCAAACATGCACGCACTGTTTACTTGACACCAATAGTATATACCTGGGAAGCTGCAGGAAGAATGTGTACCTGGGCCATCGTCGATTTCTTCCGACCAGAGAAAGGCAAGCATTTCAAAGGCGAGGCAGATCACCGGAAGAAGCCCGCCATGCGTACCGGTGATCACGTACTTGCTATGGTCAATGATTTACACGTAATCTTTGGAAAGGGTCCCGGCAGACTAGCTGTTCCGAGTGACGTTGGGGGACACGCACCCATGTGGAAGAAGAAATCTATATTTTGGGACCCGCCCTACTGGAAAGACCTAGAGGCCCGCTCTTCGATCGACGTGATGTACATGACAAAGAACCTTTGCGTGAACCTGCTAGGCTTCTTGGGTGTGTATGGGAAGACAAATGATACAGCTGAGGCAAGGGAGGACCTGCAACGTTTGCGCAAAAAAGACGACATGCCTCCAAAGCAGTATGAAGGTCCTGCCAGCTATGCTCTTACCAAAGAAGAGAAGGAAATCTTCTTTAAATGCCTGCTTAGTATGAAGGTCCCGACTGGCTTCTCGTCGAATATAAAAGGAATAATAAATATGGCAGAGAAAAAGTTTCAGAACCTAAAGTCTCATGACTGCCACGTGATTATGATGCAACTGCTTCCGGTTGCATTGAGGGGGCTTCTACCGGAAAACGTCCGATTAGCCATTGTGAAGCTATGTGCATTCCTCAATGCAATCTCTCAGAAGGTGATCGATCCAGAAATCATACCAAGACTAAGGAGTGATGTGGTGCAATGTCTTGTCAGTTTCGAGCTTCGAGCTGGTGTTCCCACAATCCTTCTTCAATATCATGACGCACGTCCTAGTTCATCTAGTTGACGAGATTGTCATTCTGGGCCCCGTATTTCTACACAATATGTACCCCTTTGAGAGGTTCATGGGAGTCCTAAAGAAATATGTCCGTAACCGCGCTAGGCCAGAAGGAAGCATCTCCATGGCCATCAAACAGAGGATGTCATCGGGTTTTGTGTTGACTTCATTCTTGGCCTTAAGAAGATAGGTCTCCCAAAATCACGGTATGAGGGGAGACTGACTGGAAAAGGCATGCTTGGAAGGGACTCAATAATATGCAGGGACGGATATTCTTGGTCTCAAGCACACTACACAGTTCTACAGAACTCTTCCTTGGTGACCCCGTATGTTGATGAACAGAAGAACAGTCTGTGCTCCAAACACCCGGAGCAGTGCGACGACTGGATTACATGTGAACACATCAGGACTTTCAACAGTTGGTTGGAAACACGTCTCAGAGGTGACAACACTGTTTGTGATGAGCTGTACTTGTTGTCCAGGGGACCATCTTCGACTGTTACGATTTGGAAAGGATACGAGATAGATGGGAATATATTTTACACGATTGACCAAGATCAAAAGAGCACCAACGGAAACAGCGGTGTCCGCTTTGATGCAACAACCGAGAGGGGAAAGGACACATATTATGGTTACATAGTGGACATATGAGAACTTGACTACGGACATGATTTTAAGGTCCCTTTGTTTAAGTGCAAATGGGTCAATCTGTCAGGAGGTGGGGTACATGTAGACCCACAGTACGGAATGACAACAGTGGATCTGAAAAATCTTGGGTACACTAACGAACCGTTCGTCCTAGCCAATGATGTGGCACATGTTATCTATGTGAAGGACATGTCTATCAGACCGAGAAAAAGAAAAGATAAGGAAGCGAATAGATCATACGATGAGCCAAAGCGCCACATAGTTCTTTCAGGAAAAGGGGACATCGTGGAAGTGGAGGGCAAGACAGACATGTCTGAAGATTATGAAAAGTTTCATGAAATTCCTCGCTTCAAAGTCAAGGTTGACCCCAGCATTCTGATAAACGATGAAGAATATCCATGGTTACGGCGCAATAAGCAAATGACACAAGCAAAGAAAAAGTGAAGACTTTCTCCCGCAACTATTATGATGATACCATGCAAACTTTGTAACAGACGAGTATGATACCATTGTCCGTTTTGTACATGCACATGCTATGTGGGTGAATTTATGATACCATGCCAACTTTCAACTTTTTCAGAGTTCATTTGAAATGCTTTAATGACTTATGGTTCGGCCCTTGTAATACCATTAATCCTGGTTCGCTCCTTGTCAACTATGTTCTCACCAAGAACACTCTATAGGCGCATCTATGTTCATTTTTTTAGTAAAGTTAATCACAAACTTGTGATTCACACAAATTTCAAAGAATTCAAATTTTAACTATTCAAATTTGAAAACTAATGGCACTAACAGAAAGTTTATAATTTTACTGACCTAAAAGAAAAAAGAATCTCTACTATTAAAGTAGGATCGAACATCGTGATGGTTCGACCTCCCTCGTACAACCCCGCTAGAAAAGATCGAAGAAGCAGTCTCCCCTCACCTCTCGCTCACAGACTTCCTCCACGCGATTAAAAAAACAAAAAAAAAACACGACCCACTCCCGTCCCACGTCCCACGTCCCCTCTCGCAGTCTCCCCTCACCTCTCGCTCCCGATCCCTCCTCTCGATCTCGTGAGAAAAAACGCTGCCGCTGCCACCTCCACACTCGTCTGTCCCTTTGAACTGCCTATCTCCTTCGCCGTCCGACGCTCGTCTCGGTCGCCGTCGTGCAGCCCATGCACGCCGCCCTTGTACGATCTGCTCGCCTCCGCCACCGCAACAGCCTGGGCCGATCCCCTTATTGAGCCCATCTGATGGCGGCGCCGACCCATCTTTTGGTGCTGCATGGTACCACCATCGCCACTTCGCCAGCTTGCAGGGACCGTCGACCGCTGTGAAGGCCTTTAGTTTGGCACGGAGAAGCCCTGGAGGGGCGCGGGTTCAAGATGATGCACGACGAGGCGGCGAGGGCCACAATGGTCAACAACTCAACATCACTTCAATCATCAGGGAGCAAGCTGATGGCATCAAAATTAAGTAACGATCATAGGCTCGTACCTTACGTGATTGCTCCCCTGCTTGTTCACATGATTGTTCTCTTGCTTGTTCCCTGTAGAATCACATCAACTATTGGTGGTGACTGCGACTATCCGGTGCACGCATCAGTGGCACATCCAAATCCACTCCATTAATAAATTAGCCTCTTCATTATAAGATTGGGTAAATTTTGGCAGTGGTCAGTGGTATGCCGGGAAGATTTCAGTTTGGATCTTGTTGGCGATTCTCCTTGGTTCTGAATCCAAACTGCGTGGTAATCCTGAAGAGTTTGACTCTTTGAATCAGAGCAAACCAAGGCTAGCATTATTTTCCCCACAATAACTTGGCCCGCATCCAGTAATGTTTTGGGAGTGGAGAAAGAGAGCAAGAATTCCACATACATGCGCTTGACATCTTCAAAAAGGAGATTTTCAATGATCAATAGGGCTTCTAAACGTTTTTACTCATGGCTAATTTTATGATGTCAGGAGCCTGCTCTATTAATCCACTCAAAACCTTTTGCATAACAGAGCCAGAGAGCGAAGTCAGTTATCTCTATCATCTTGTTTGTCATTGCGATTTGATTTTTCTTTCTTATGTAGCAACACACTGTATTTACACCTGTAGAAGAACAACATTAGTGATGAAAGCTCTTGGTTTCCCCAGGCAAACTCGAATATGTGTTGCTACAAGTGAAATCTATGATGGTGAGAAGGATTAACTGCATCGAATACAATGTTCCCTAACATAGTGTATGTGCACAAGGATGCTTTTATCTGATGGTGAACTACCTGGAACTACACCTCTTCCAAAAAACACTCGACCCAAATGGCAGCCCTGGACTATCTTGTTTCTGTCATAGGTGATGTTTTTATTCCCTGTTTTGATGGAAACATGGCTAAAGTTCTGAAGGACACCACATGCATGTCTATTTATGACCTTCCTAATATGAATTCGTTTCTTCTTGCCACCATGGATATGAATTAGTATGACATGGTTAGCTGGGCCAAACGTGAGAAGAAAATATAGATATTTGCGTACACATAGGGCTGTAGTGTATAGCTCTCATGTGAATGCAGACGTTTGTTTTGAAGAATCGTGACTATCGTGAGCAAGAATGAACCCAGTAAAATAGTTTATTTATTTTTCTTTTATCCTTACAATCCAATCAATGGATCGGGTTCCACTATCATCAAAATAATTACCGAAGGTTAACTGAAAAGTGTATATGTTGCAACTGTATGTTAATGGTCTTCCACATGGGTTCATCATTCTGAACCAACATCAACTGTTGGGACTCTGGCATATATTTCTCATCAATATGGTCGAAAGGTATAATCCATTATCTTTCTGCTTTAAACTGTCTCGTGCATACTCTGTCATATGTTGCCTGCTCATTTCATTTTACTAGGCCATAAAAGCTTTACTTGCTTTTTGAATATTACATCCACCTTTTGTTGGCATGAGTGGTGCATAGTCTTTACGCACAACAGTTTAAATATTTTATGTTTTATTTGCTGAAGCACTACTAATTTGTCTTTAGATGGCAATAAATGATGTGTGGATGTGGGGACTTCCTTTACGCGATGTTGGTTGGTACCTACACTTTCCATCCATAAGATCACAAGAATTTTGCAGCCGTCCAACTTAGCAATTCCACAAGTTGTACTTCTGGCAAAACATCAAAATACTGAACTCATATTGCACAAATTATTAGGTGTTCAGTGTTCAATTCCAGACTGTGCACGCATATCTAGAGTCCTGAGTAGTTATCTCAAGGATCTTCTTTGCTAACACGGGCTATGATCTCTACATAGACAATGGCGGAGAGATAATATATGCTCTGTATCTTATAAATATATGTGCAGAAGTAGCTGCAGCCTTCCACCTTATGAACAAGTCAGTAGGTGCGAGCCCATCAAAGATTATGTTCAAGGCTACAGCTTGAATCTGAATCTCTATTGCTACGTAAATATGTGGTTTGTGCCAAGAAAATTCAGTTAGTTGTACGATTCTATTTTTTGTGTTCGTTTCTTTTAAAAGTTAAAATCGTAAGTCAAATATGTTTCCTACCGGAGTCAATTACATGAACATTGAACATGTCAAAACTGAACAGTGTATGGACCACAGGATGGAAACATATATACATCATTTGTATATGGTGAGCGTGGAGCGAAAACCATCCAGATACCAGTCCGCCAGCCAGTCTAGGTTCTCTGAGCAGGGCAAGCGGTTGTACTAGTGGTAAGTATCGGACTATCGTCATTATATTCTCAGCGATCCATATGAAATTAATTATCTTATATGTGATACTTTTTTGAAATTAAATGAAATTGCAGTTGTCTCAAGTCATGTATAAAAACCCATTAGGTTGTAACCACCATTACTAATCAATGTAAACGAAAACGTAGCTAAGGAGGTAAGATCCCCTCGCTCCCGTGCGGCTCCACGGGCTGCATCGGGGCGCCCAAACTCCAGCGGCCTAGGGGCCCTCTTTCTCCTCCTCTCCCCTCACCGCCGCCGTGGTTCTAGCGGATCTCGAGGTCCCGTCTGACATCAATGGTGGTGTGCGGCGGCGGGAGCGGGGCTCAGCGGAGAAGTGGGGTGGCGGCCGTGGCTCGCGAGGTGCTGAGAGCCGCGTGGCCGTGGCGACAAGGGGTGGATGGGCGCACTGATGCGCGGCGGCATCCTGCTGCACGGATCTGGCGCCATGGCTGCGTACGGCGCAGCGTTGCTGCTGCCGGGCGGATCCAGGGGCTGCCGGGCGCGGTGGTGTGTCAGGGAGGAGCGAGGGAGGTTCCAGGCCAGGTGCAGATGCCGGGGCGGTGGCCCCGGGATGGTGGCTGCAACGGTGGCGGCTGTTGTCGTGGCAGTGGCGTGGAGTTCGTCGCCGCATGAGGTGCGGTGGTGGGGTTTGCGTGGTGGTGGAGGTGAGCTCTCGGGCGATCCGGGCGGCCATGATGCTCTGGATCCGCAATCCGGTCGTGTGACGAGGAGCTCCGGCGGAAGCATTGCCCTGACCATCGTCAGGACCGGCGACGACGGCACCTGCGGATGTCGTCTACCTTCTTGGAGGCGTCGTTGTGGAGCTCCTTCGGCCTCACGATGGATTTGGCTCTGCGAATGAAAATCCTAGCTTTGGTACTCCGAAGCAGGCAGCGGCGGCGTCTACGTCGTTTCCTCCTTGGAGGCGTCGCTTGGGAGAGGCAGTTGAGGCTGTTGCGAGGGATCTCTCTACCATGAGGGTCAGTGGATGTCGGGGCAGCGGCCTCGGACTTGGGCGTCGAGACGGCGGTCTCGGGAAGCGATGCAGTGACGGCTCCATGAGGTAGGGCTGCAGCTCAGCATGGCTTGGGTGGCGTTCTTGAGCTGCGAGGGCAGCAAGGTCGTCGGCTCGGTCGACGTGTTCCAGTGTGGACGGTTGGACTTTATGTCAGGGCGGCGGCCCCGGCACTACTAGGAAAAGGGCTATAGATGGAAATGACACTAATGGCGCACCAGACATGTGGTGCGCCATTAGTATATACTAATGGCGCACCACCTTCTGATGCGCCATTAGTGTTGAAACTACTAATGGCGCACCCTGCCCACGGTGCGCCATTAGTACCAAATTTTTTTTTGAACTAGTGCGCCTGCCCAAACATACTAATGGCGCACCGTGGGTGTGGTGCGCCATTACTAGTTTGGTGCGCCATTACTAGTTAAACTAGTAATGGCGCACCATGCCACGGTGCGCCATTAGTAACCTTGGCCACCACTTCCACCGAATGCACCCCCCCTGGATCGCATTTTCAGTTTTTAAAAAAATAAAAGAAAATGATAAAAATGTCAAAAAAATAAAAGAAAATAAGTTTCCCATGTGATATGTGGCCTAATTGTTGGGAAAATTTGCAAATATGAATTTTGACTTCATTTGCAAAATCTCGCGAGAATTTGTAAAAATGGGCATAACTTTTGCATACTAACTCGGATGAAAAAGTTTTTTATATGAAAAATCATCTACTCGAAATCCTCGTTAAACATTTTCAAAATCCTCAAAAACCTAACAGAAAAAAAGAGACGGGGCTTTTAAGATCTAGAGAGGCAAAAAAATCAAAAAAATTCAAACTTACTAATGGCGCACCTACCCATGGTGCGCCATTAGTATCTTCCCTCCTTCAAAATTCAAAATAAGTCAAAAAAATATAAAAAAATTACTAATGGCGCACCTGACCATGGTGCGCCATTAGTATCTTCCCGCCTTCAAAATTCAAAATAAATAAAAAAAATTACAAATGGCGCACCTGCCCGCGGTGCGCCATTAGTATGCCGTATATATGGCTGGTCCTCTCCTCCTCTCTTCATTTCATCTTCCCTTCTCTCCTCCACCATACTTCTCCTCTCCGGTGACCTCCTCCTCCTCTCCGGCGACCTCCTCCTCATTCCTCCCTCCTCCCCTCCCCTCCCCTC
>NC_041386.1:677613625-677616413 GCF_002162155.2 Triticum dicoccoides | reverse complement strand
CACCACTGGTGCGCCATTAGTAAAAAATTACTAATGGCGTGCTAGTAATGGCGCACCGGTGATGCGCCATTAATGGCCAAATTAGGTGCGCCATTAGTAACGGTTTTTCTAGTAGTGCGGAAGCGGTGCGACGGTCGTGGTCTGCGGGCGGTTTACCTGCGCAACATGGGTTGCGGGTGGCTGGGTCGTGCGGCGTCGTGGCTCGAGGGCGAGCGGTGGTATGTCGGGGCGGCGGCCCCGAAAGCGGTGCGACGGCCGTGGTCTGCGAGCGGTTTTACTGCGCAACGCGGGTTGCGGGTGGCTGGGTCGTGCGGCGTCGTGGCTCGAGAGAGAGCGATGGTATGTCGGGGTGGCGGCCCCGGAAGGTGGAGTTGGTTGATCGCGTAGGGCGTGGTGGAGCGGTGGATGTCGGGATGGCGGCTCCGAGATATTGCAGCTTCGAGGGATCCGGCTTCGTGTCGTGTGGGCGACGAGGTTGCCTTCCATGTTGGCCATTGGCATGTTTATGCATTTGGGAGCAGGTCATGTGGTGTGCATGTCGTTCATTCCTGCCGGAGAGTCCCGTGACTGCTCCTCTCATAGTAGTCACGGATTCTTCTTTACTGCAGCGGTGGATGGCCAGCTTGTTGTATTTCGGCATGTTATCGACGAGTGTGGGCTTGGCCCTTGATGTATTGGTTTTTGCCCGGTTTTTCATTAATTAACTGGGCAACTCTCTTCTGCTTAATTAGATGAGGCAAAACTTTTGCCTCTGTTTTGAAAAAAAAATTACTAATCAATGTAAGAGTTTTAGTTTCTTGTCAGATTTGTGTAGCTCTTGTGTCGGGAAGAAGAGGATGGTTGTTTTGTTGGTAGTTATATTTTTTCTAACACGGAAAAATAAAAAAGAGTTCATGATCTCCGATGAGGAGCACACCAGTGCCATCAAGTAGTAAATTAGCAAAGTTGCTAAGATCGGAGCATAGCTTGACATTGATGTGCTTCTTCATGGACAGCCTGAGGTCAACGTCCTTCGATTATAATGTTTAGTGTTAAAAAACGTTGTGCCATGCTTGAGAAAATCAATGTTATTTTCTTATAATTGACAATGTTTGATTCTACATTTAGTTGGGTTGATATGTATTTGATAGAGGAACGATAAAGTTGCGTATTTTGTTGAGCAGCTCACTGGGAGGTGCAAACTTTTGGATCAAGGTGTGTCAAGACATCAATTATCTATGTTGTCGTGAACCACCCCAACCCCACGGCAGTGTTCTGGTCCAAGAGCCAAGTGCGGTATGAGATTGAGGATAGTTGCGAGGTGGGCTTGTGCAGAGGAGGTTGTGCAGCAGTTCTGGCCAGGGCGGACACTATCATCATATGCGCATGGTTGGTGGATTCTTCCTTGGACTGTGAGGTTTGTATCGGCAGCTTCAAGGGAAAATACACTTTCGAACATGATGGTAATTACACCTGGTTACGTATTTTATTTTTAAAAATTTCAGAAAAAGTCAAAACATTCCAAAACTTTCTCCCAACAAACTTTCTGGTGTATAAAAATGTTCTGCAACAAAATATTGCCTGAAAAAATTCTGACAAAAATAACATATTCTCTGTCAATAGCTTGAGCAGTACAACGTATATAGCGACAAATTCATGTTTTTTACGCCCACAACAACATGAAAGGCATTCCTTCGTGAAAGTTTTTATACGAGTGCAACAATAAATCTACTTTGTTCTTAAAAAATTCAGATTTTTTTGACTTTTTTACTAATTACTATTTTAAAAAACAAATTTGGGTGTAATTACATCTGAGAGCCATACGTTGCCATCTCAGCTTCAAGCCATGTTTGGCATTGCTGCCCGCAACGATTCACTCGATCGAGCAGACCTCATTTGGTGCCTTACTTTAGTGAAAAGGCAATCACAGTTCTTATAATTTAATTACTTGTGTTATGAGTAAATACATAAATATCATCATCAAAGACTTTTCTAACCTTGAGGTAGGAGGATTCATACGAGTGGAACTATCAGCTCTAAAGCAATGCTAAAATAAAGGAGAGGACTTTGCGATTTGTGATGTATTGCATTGCTAAATTGTTTTAGGGATTGTTGAATTTGTCATAACTTAGAGGGAGTGGATGACAATGCTGCAAGCCATTAGAAGTTAGGGACGATGGAATGACTATGGCAATTTGGCGAGTTAGACAGAAGGCATGTGGATTTGGAGCAAGGTGAAAATGTAATAGCGGAAGCAGAGGGACTCGTGATATATTCATTTGTTTGTCCGTACGTTAGGGATGATAGAATTTAGTATGTAGGTCAAGGATGATGCGAATGACTACGACAATTTTACGAACTTGAAGAAAACATAGGAGGATTTATAGCGTGGTAACAAATAACTGGGCCACTGAAGTGTTGAAGCTGAATGGCCATGAGATAGATCCACCTGTTGGCCCGTGGCAACGCACGGGCATTCAACTAGTTTAAAATAAAGCAAAAAACAAAAGAAAATAAATAATGCAGAAAACAAAATAAAAATAGCAACAATAAGTATTTTGTTGTAAGTAGAAACAAAATAACATAAATAAAGCAACAAAGAAAAAAAGAAAAAAATTGTTTTCAAATATGAAAACTAATGGCACTAACAGAAAGTTTATAATTTTTCTAAAACTAAAAGCAAAAAATAATTAAAAAATAAAGCAAAAAACAAAAGAAAATAAATAATGCAGAAAACAAAAAAAACTAGAAAATAATTAAAAAGAGCAACAATAAGTATTTTGTTATAAGTAGAAACAAAATAAAATAA
>NC_041386.1:677611979-677612642 GCF_002162155.2 Triticum dicoccoides | reverse complement strand
CGTCGCCGCCCGACGCCCCTGCTCCATCTTGCCGTCGCCGCCGCCACCGACGCCGTCAGGCTGCTCGCCTTCGCTGTCGCCGCCGCCCGCTGTGAGCACAGCCTGCTCCTGCGCCCCTCCCGTCCCGCGCCCCTGCGCGGCCGGCGCGCGCCGCCCCTGTCCTGCGCGGCCGCCGTGCCGCCGCCCCTGCCCTACGCGACCGGCGCGCCGCCACCCCTGCCCTGCGCGGCCGCTGCGCGCCGCCCTGCGCCGCCCCTGCCCTTCATTTTCCATGGCAATTTCCATAGCATTTTTTTGCATTTTTTTGTGTATATGTGTTTGTATGTGTATATATGTGTACTTGTTCATAGTATTTTTTTTCGTAAGTGTATTTTTTTTGTTCATTGCATTTTTTCATATATATAATGTATATATGTATGTGGTAGCTATATATATGATGAATGGATATGGCTACGTATGTATGAATATAATGTTCATAGCATTTTTTTGTTTATCTATGATTTTTCATATATTTATTAATTTTTTATTTAGGTTGTTAATTAGTAGATATCTATTTTAGGTTAGTGCATTTTAGGTTAGTGTAGAGGAGAAAGGAAAAGGAAGAAAAGAGGAAGAAGGAAGAAGGAAGAAGAAGAAGAAAAAGAATGAGAGGAAAAAGGAAAA
>NC_041386.1:677606639-677611688 GCF_002162155.2 Triticum dicoccoides | reverse complement strand
AAGAAGATGAGATGAAGAAAGGAATAGAGGGGAAGAAGAAAAAATAGAATTTTTTTTCTATTTTTTCTTCTTCTTCTCCTCTTTTTTTTCTTCTTTTTCTTCTTCTTCTTCCTTCTTCCATCTTCCTCTTTTCTTCCTTTTCCTTATTTTCCTTTCTTGAGGGAGAAGAAGAAAAAGAAGAGGAGAAGAAGAAGAATAAAAGGAATAGAGGAGAAAGAAGAAACTTCAACACGACGGGGGGGGGGGGGTACCGATACCCCCTCCCGATAACATTATTTTCCCATGTATATGTATGTCGCGTGGTTGTCGATATAACCCCCTCCCGGATAAGTTCGACATGAGGGGAGGTCGATATATATACCCTCTCTCGACCGTGATAACTTATACCACGGCAGCACCCCCCTCAGCCCTCTCGCTCGACCAAAACTCTCGACGACACCCAAACCCTAGAGAGAAAACGATGTTGGTCGTCTCCTACCCCCTCCCTCCGCGCCCCTACCCTACAAATTAACTCTCTCGAGGCCACCCAAATTTATCAAGTTAAAAGAGCGTTGTCGTCGAGGCCACCCCAAACCCTTGAAGCGTTGTGTCGAGGCCACACCAAACCCTAGAGAAGCAGCGTCGAGGCCACTAACATGATTCCTTATTGTGATTAGCTAGCTAGTTCTACATTTGCCACTAATATATATCCATCTATACCATGTTTGAATAATAATTGACATGTTGTAAATATTTGCAGAAACTATGGAGCACTCCCGAGACGAAGCAACAGAAGCGATGTTGGGGGACATAATCGCACAAGGAAGTGATGAAGTTGCGTCATTTCTCAACGACACCGATGGTCAGGAAGGACTGGGTGAAGAAGAGGGCTATGTTCATGATGGCTTCGGCCCATTAATGCCGGTACAAGAAGAGGGCTATGTTCATGATGGCTCCGGTGACACAATGGAGGTACAAGAAGGAGACCGTGCTGACTGCTCTGGTGACCGAACCGAGTCCGGCCAGGTATATATATTAGTTAAGCCCGTGCTGACTAGTTAATTGATGCATCCATTGTTTTGGTATATGTACACATATTAATTACTCTCGTCTTTCTTCCTTTTAATTTCTAGCCCTCCGGATCGAGCACAACTTCAGTAAGGAGACGAGGCCCGAAGAAAAAGTTGATCTCGGATGAAAGGTTTGAGATCATAGAAATCGCGCCCGACGGCGAACCGATTGAACCCATCCGGACAAAGAACGCATTTTCTGCTCAGTGCGGGGTTCTTGTTAGGGACAAGATCCCGATCAGCATCCAGCAATGGTATAAGCCTAAGGAGGAAGACTCTTAGGTGTCTTATGTCAATGATAAGCAGAAAGAAGATCTTTAGACTCAGCTGAAGGCAAATTTCACCCTACCGCCAGAGGAGGATCCGGAGAAGCCAGTTAAAGAGCAATTAATCAAGTCTTGTGCTCTTAAGAAGATGGCAACCCTATTCAGGAGGTGGAAGAAAGAGCTGAACAAGTTTGTCGACAAAGAAGAGACACCACAATTCATCAGCAAATATGAGAAGATCAAAGATCACTGGCCCGCATTTGTGGCCCACAAGACATCGGAAAAGAGTAAGAAGATGTCGGCGACAAACAAGCAAAATGCTGCAAAGAAGAAGCTTCACCATCGCACGGGGTCAGGTGGCTACCTCAAAGCCCGACCTAAGTGGTCCAAGGCTGAGAATGACCTGCTTGAAAAAGGGATCGAACCAGAGACAATGAACTTGCCGCACCGTTGCCGGACATGGTTCTTTGGGGCTGGCAGAACCTTGGACCCTGTATCAGGGAAGTGTCGTTGGACGGACGAGCAACTGAAAATACCAGTCAAGAAGCTTCGACACTATATCAATGCAGCGCAGCGAGGGACGTTCGTTCCAGACAGGGAGAAGGACGAGCTCACAATAGCCCTCGGGAATCCTGAGCAGCCTGAACGGACACGAGGCACGCCAGGCTCCATTCCGTGAAAGGTTGGTTTTTTGGACACAGGGGGTTACAAAACCCATGAGAGGGGGAAGAAACTGGAGCAGGGCCAACTGCAGGTGTTGCACGAAAGGGTAATGGGGCTAGAGGAATGAAAAGAGGAACGAGAAGCAGCAGATCACAGCAAACGACATGCCGAAGCTTCCCCCGAAGCTACCCCGCCATCTCAGCGGAGAAGCAACGTGTCTTCCACCGAGCTGCTTCAGCCGGAGCATGTCTTGACGGCTCCTGCCAGCTATCCCGTGGATGCTATCACGGAGTCTCAAAATTGCCACATTATAACGCGATGGATGAATTTGAAGGTCAAGGCGGCTCTTGGCTTTGTTTATCCTACTGGACCCGGCGCAACTTATCACTACCGGCCGATTTCAGAAGGATATGCTAGGGTGATGGTGGATGAAATAACAGAGGGATTTGAGGACCTCCAGCTTGGCCACCCTACCGGTGAAGGGGAGACTAGGATGAGTTCTGCTCTGAAGACTCCATGCATATGGCGGAAGGAGCTCATCAACCTTCCGAACTGGACGCCTCCGCCTCCTCCTCCTCCTCCGGCGAGTCAGGGCACTCTGCCTCCTCCACCGCCTCCTCCTCCTCCTCCGGCGAGTCAGGGCACTCCACCTCCTACACCGCCTCCTCCTCCGGCGAGTGACGATCAGGGCACTGTGCCTCCTTCTCCAGCACGTGGCGGCACTCCGCCTCCTTCTCCGACGCGTGGCGGCACTCCGCCTCCTTCTCCGCCTGCGCCGACGCGCCCGAGCAGCCAGCAGCCTCCTCCTTCTCTGCCTCGCCAGCAAGGGCGGAAGAGACCCGCCGTCGCCCCGGCTGCTCCGGCGCGTCGTAGTCCTTCGCCTCCGCCTCGTAAGCAAGCACGAAAGAAGACAGACGCCGCAGCCGCTCCGTCTGCTCCGGCGTCTAGCAGCACAACCAGAGGCGGGAGGCAATACAGATACGGTCCACCTCTCAAGCCTCTAGAGAAGTTACCATACGAGAGGACCGAGGAGGAAAATGCGACGATCGTGCGGACCCACGTGAAGGAGTTCTTTGAAGGGGTGAAAGCAAAGAGACATCCACCTCCGGAGGAGAAGGTAGATCCGGTGAAACCAAAGCGCACTCTTGATGCCCTGAGGAAACCGGCAAAGTCTCCGCCGAGAACCAACTATGAGCGCATTACTGAACAGACATATCTCCAAGCGGAGCGGTCGGGAAGTACAGTCAGACATCAAAGGTCAAGAGAACGAGCAGCTGCGAAAAAATTAACTAGCTCGACAAACAAGCAAACCAATCGTGCCCCCCGCTCAATGTGTCTAGCGGCAACATCGTCGCTAATGCTCCGGGGATGGTGGCCGGTTATGGCAATCTACAAGATTACCTGCCTGACGATCAACTTCCTGATTTCATGGAGGTGGCCAACACAAATACGAGTACGGGAAGCCTCTAGTCAAAGATGAAAAATCTCTAACAACGATGATGCGAAGATTCCATAATTGGTACATGAAAACCTGCAGAGAGTCTGGGGGGACGAATAGTTTGTATCTGAACATTAAAGAGGAGCACGACCTCGTTGCAACTGATCTGTTGTGTGTTCCATTTGAGGAGTTCTTCGAGTTCTTCAATCAAAAGGCCCTCGATAAATTAACGGTCTTTTGCGACTGCCTGTAAGTACTATTTCTGTCATTAAGTCTCTATATATAGCTTGGCTCTTTCATTGCATGTATTTATAATTAATTATCCTCAATATATTATGCAGACTGAAGATCGTCGAGTGCAAAAAACAAGAAATTTATGATATTGGGTTCATTAACACAAATATCATAGATGGATTTCTGGTTAAAAAGCACGCCAAAGAGGCCGAGGACAACTTGCTACAATCGTTCATCAAAAATCAAAATAAAGATATCATACTCTTTCCTTACAACTTCGCGTGAGTTATTGTCGTGTGCATATTCGGTTTACCTTATTACTCGAGCGAGGTTATAGTAATGTAATTGATGAGTTATGCATGCGTGCGCAGCTTCCACTATGTTCTTCTGGAGATTAAGCTTGAGCGGGGACTAGTAACCGTCTTAGACTCGAGACGAAAAGATCCCGAAACCTATGCGGAAATGACTAAATTGCTCAACAATTAAGTTCAATCGATCATTATCGCACCATATCGGCAACATTTTGTTCATTTCCTGATATCTCAAGTAATAATAATTATTTTATTTGTCTTGCAGGGTTTGGAAACATTTCACCGCAGAAACTCCGGGACTGCCGAAGGAGCTGCGATATACATACCCGAAAGTAAGTACTACTGGCTAGCTAGTTGCGTGTATCTCCCGTTGATTCTATAGCTATACTTTCATCAATGCCATTTATAATGCTTCATTATCAGTTTGATTGACCTGTATTTCTCGTAAAGTGCTTGTGGCAGGAACAAGGGAATGATTTCTGTGGATACTACGTGTGCGAGTTCATCCACAACGCGAATTTGAAAATAAGCGGGGCTACTCTAAAAGACAATATGAAGTGCGTAAGCAATAATATTCATAATTTCATTTTATTACACCATCATTTCTGTTGAGTTTCATTCATATATATGTATTAATTAACCCCCTTCTTCAAATTAGACGTGGCAGGTGCGGCATGAACTCCTAGAACCGGATCGCATGAAAGAAATTCAAGAGGAATTGGCGGGATTCTTTCTTGACCACGTCATCAATAAAGCCGGAGAATACCATGTGGAAGTTGATTTCAATTGCTAGGGGATTGTAATTAAGAGATCTTACATATTGTATATGTATGTAGCCAGTAGCGTCGGATAGATAATACGAAAACTTGTTGTTCGACCAATCTCTCGGAGAAGGAGAGGTCGATCGATCACTTCTCTCGGTATGCATGGCGAACTTCTGTACTTAATGGTTCCCTTCATTTTCTTACTAGCTAGCGTGTCGAGGGCCTCTATGTATAGTGCGTAGCGTCGACCAAGCACGGACATAAGATAGGACACTTATCTCTATTAATTAGCTAGCTAACACAATATATGAAACACCTAAATTA
>NC_041386.1:677602148-677606193 GCF_002162155.2 Triticum dicoccoides | reverse complement strand
AAAAAACAAAAACCCCAGCCACTGGAAGGCTGACGCGTGGAGGCCTTTTGGTCCTGGTTGGTGCCACCAACCGGGACCAAAGGCCCCCCCTCCCTTGGCTCGGCGCACCGGCCACGTGGAGGACCATCTGTCCCGGTTCGTGTTAGAACTGGGACTAAAGGGGGGAGGTATTTGTAACGACCCATTAGTCCCGGTTCATGAACCGGGACTAAAGGCCTTTACGAACCGGGACAAATGTCCCCTTTTCTACTAGTGCAACATGGTTGCAAAAGTATATGTTGTTTGGTTGATCGCTGTTTAATCGCCTCTTTTTTTTCTTTCTTTTTTCTCGCTAAGGTAAAGCTTTGGTCTTGTATGACTTTGTGCATCATAACTACGCACAGGTCTGGTGTGTCCTCATTGTATAGATATTCTCTTGATGCTCCAGTTTAAGTCAATAAGATCAACCCTTTATTGAGAAAAAGCACATCGCAAAAATGGAATAAGATGAAATAATTCTTACTCTGACTTAAATATTCTGGATGATATGTTCAAGTAAATTGTGTTACTTTATGACTTATGGACTTTATCCTTGTTTGGAATGCTTATGATTTCCCCTGCTTTACAATCGTTACATGTTCCTATTAGTCAAGGAGTGTATATGGTGAGCAACATGTCATGTCTTTGTAGACTATACTCAATATGATTCTTTGCAGCATCGAGATTACTGGAACTTAAAAACATTGTCTTATGTGAACATGTCATCTCTTATTTTACTATGTGAACGTGGATTTAAATTGGCTTATGCACTATAGGAGCTAGGAGTAAAGTGAATTCTTAATTAGCCTGTCAGAATCTTTTAGAGGAAACAACAAGAGAAATGTACTACTCCCTCCGTCTGGGATTACTGGGCTGGAGGGCCACTTTTCTCGGGTCAGATTTTTAAGGCCGTTGCGCCGAGTACACAAAAAGTTTAAGGGCATGTACAATGGTTGATATGATGGTCTTATCTCAAACCTTGCATGTAATTTAGAGATAACAATAAAACTTGTATACAATGAGCTATCCCTTAGTCTTATCTAAGATAACTAGTTATTCCTAAAATCATGGTGACATATATTGAGCTAAGAGATCATCTCCTAAATAAGAGAAGACAAGTCTTTTCTTATCGATTCTCTCTCTTCCACCTCATATGTGGTACACCTAAGATAGCACCATTGTACATGCCCTAATGAGACGCAAAACACGCGGGGCATGCATCTATGAGCAGCGGTTGGGTTGTGTCACTGCATGTGTGCATGGCATAGAGAGCAAGCGTGAGAAGTTGAGTAGTTCTCATTGTTTCAAGGAACAACATGTAATTATTGCAAATTAAGTTGACGACATTTTGGTTCTGGTGCTTTGGTTCCACCGTGCCAATAATCTCAAACGAAGGGAGTAATAGTATTCATTACAGGGGAATCAGGAGCGATAATATCGATATGTGGACCACAAGTATTTTCTATCCGAAGCTAGTCCATATTGAATTAGAGACGCACATTAATTGAAGACTTTCGCTCAGAGAAAGATGGAAGAGTTGGCTCATAGAATTTGAAAGGACACGTATCAACCATGTCCAAATAAAAGAGGGCACATGCCCTTATGTATAGCATTGGAGACTTCAATTATTTATGAAGATCTTCCATGCTTAAATATCTCGTGAAATATGTATATAAATGTGTGTGCCTTAGTCATCATGCGTGGCTAAATATTACATATAAATATTACCAATGATATATTCTATCTAAGTTTCATGAGTAGGACGCGTCCCATGGAGTCTAAACAATTTTCTCTCCCACATAAACCCTTAGCAAAACCATTGCAAGAAAAAAAGGCACTAGATTGAAAATATGAGTCATCGGGACTTGAGTGCTTAGTCATCAATGGATATCTGGTACTTGTGCTTGTTTTTGGCTCAATGCGGAATTGTTATGTGCTTGCTAGGAATGATGGCCTTGCACCTGTGCTGAATGGAGAGCTTGAGCGACCAAGTAAAATAGTTGTGCACTTGTGCTCTCGTTGGAAAAGTACCTTTCTGTCTCTACCCTTGCCAGATACCCTGCTCCAACCGAGGTGTGCAACCGAGGCCTGAGGCCAACCACTCGGACAAGGCAGGTGCTCAAATTCGCTGCCGTGTTCTCTCCAGTAGGTGTACACTAACAAGTGACAGCACGGAAGAGTGAGAATTGTGCTCTCTACCTTTAGTGCTCCTCATTCTCCGTGCCCGCTGACAACAGAGAAAGGGAGCCATACAACAACGAAGTTTTCATTCTACCAAACACTTTCACCAACTTCCCTAATTTGAATCAATACTAAGTATTTATTTTGGGCTTGGTTAATCATGAAACATGAAAGTATGCTCTGGGTTTGTTACTCATATCATTTCCGTAGGTATTCCACCCTTTCGAATCGTATTTCCTCTGGGTTTTCTTTCGAAAAGGAGGCTTCATTAGAACGAATATACTGTTCTTTAGACCTGCATCATGAAGACTGAATTTATGTGGACCAGCATGTATGAAATACGGTTGCCTAACCTTTTGTACCATCACTAGGTATCATCTATATATACGTTTGTCCACTCTTCATCACTATATTGGCATGCCATACTAGCTAGAATATCGATGCATCTGGTTAGATTCATATGTTATGTGTTTCTCCTTTTCCCATTAAACTTGAGGTCTCAGTCTCCTCAGTATCGCTTCTTACTGCTGGTTCTTGCTTGTCTCCTTGATTGCTGCAAAATCATCGCTTTCTTCATCGCTGAAGATTATGAGGGAGTGTGCAGTAAAAGAGAACGTACAAAGATGAGTATCATATATAGATGATACAGCTGCCTTCACCAAATTAAAGGTCACGATGAACATTTATATTTATTAGAAGAAGCTGAAGCTTATGAGGTCTTGTAAATGTGGGATCAGTATATGTTCAGCTCATGTGTGAAGGGCACATCGACAGGTATGGAGAGGGCACACCAGAACAATAATATGCTTCGAGGAAGTGACAATGCTCCCTTGACAAAAGTCGGTGATAATGCTCAGTCTCGCTTCATAGTATACCACATGCAGAACAGCCCTGCAAAGTTGCTTGCACGGAATCACGAAGGATGGGTGCTGTTCAAGTTTCTCTCACCCAAGTGACCTCAGTGCAGACATATGAGCACTGTCTTTTTATTCAGGCGGGATGTACAAATAAAGCGACTTTCTGCTTAGTGGCTTCTTTTAACTTTATTCCCGAGGTGAGACATGTAGAGTTTGCTTATTCAAACATGCATGTGAGTGATAACAAGTAATGATGGTTGGGATGGGAATGTTCTGAAATTAACTCGAGGAAGAATCTTTCCGTGTTGACTCGTCTTGAGTTTGAGCTCAAGGAGACCGCCGACTCAGGTAAAATCATCCCCATTTTTTCGGTAAAAACAATGTGAGGATTTTACCGGGTAGTAGTACTACAGTAGTTTAGAGAATTACACGAAGATGGCCCCGCCAGCACGCTACGCGAAGATCCATGTTGATGCTGGGTTCAGAGCAGGAAGAGGCGGCTTGGCGGCGGCGGTTTGCCATGATCAAAATGGCAACTATCTTGGAAGTTCAGCCTTGTTTATCGCGGGACTAGAGGATCCATTAATCCTGGAAACCATTGCCTGTAGAGAGGCACTTGCTCTAGCAGAGGGTCTCAACTTACACAATGTGGCGATTGCCTCTGACTCCAAACAGGCAATATCAGACATCAACAAAACCAGTTTGGAAAATAATGGTTCGGTAGTGAAGGAGATTGTATCTCGATCAACTCATTTTCTTTGTAGTTTTTCTTCTTAAGGACGTGCGGCCAATGTGGAAGCACATAGGTTAGGTAAGTTTTCTCTTAGTAGAGGGCTGGGGCGCCACATCTGGCTAGGCCAACCCCATGATTCTAGATGTATCCCACTTTCTGTGGACTTTGATGAATAAAGTTGGTTTACCTCCTAAAAAAACCGTGTACCTCTACGCACAACTCGTACGTGGTGATCAAATGACCATACTGCTCTTAT
>NC_041386.1:677594931-677601763 GCF_002162155.2 Triticum dicoccoides | reverse complement strand
TCAAGGCTCCATTTCATATTTTGTCATTTCACATAAGGTCAAAACTAGGTTTGACCAAGACTGTGTGTTTCCATAGATGAATTATATCCCAAACTAGGTTTGACCAACACTGGAACGGATGAGCTTAGGCAGTTGAGCGTGTAGTTCGCACCCAAAGTAGGTTTGACCAACACTGCAACGGATGAGCTTAGGCCTGCTGGATGCAAATGTAGAAACTAGATGATACCACATGGTTTGCTGTGGGAATTGGCTGCACTCGAAAGCTGATGTAGGCCTAAGCCGGTGTACGGTCCATGGGATAGTAAGTGTAGTTTTTTTTGCGGGTCAATGGTAAGTGTAGTTGATTGACAGTAAAGCTCTATATATACAGAGAACGAGAACTTTTCGCTCCTACATCAGTAAAGGAAAGTGGTCCTTAATATGAACCACATGCTTGGTAATAAATAGCCTTCTTTTAGTGAGACAATGGAGTTAAAAAATGTGCATCCTGGCAAACCATGTTATAAAAGGTTGAGTAGCGCAGAGAAAGCAAGCTATACAATAGAATTCTAAAGTGGGAGAGATGAAGGAACAAATATGGGCAAGGAAGTCTATGGCCATGCTACAACCTTTGGATGGGAGACATAATGTTAGAAACTTAGACCATGGGGCTTGAGAGACATCGGGTTTACATGCAGAACTTTCTTGATTATTTGCAGAGCTGTGAGGTCTGCTAATTTAGTAGCTATGTTGTATATGTGAGCAACCTTCTTGGCTCTTGCTTCCGGCTAATCTATTGTACTTCCTTCTCTAGTGTGAGATCTTGGTGTTGCTCTCACACGCCTAAACGACAAGATCACTAGTTTTTTGACAACGGTTGCAAGCTTACACCAATGAACCCTCCGAGCAGCTACCAGGTAACGATTTTCTCAATAATGATTATAACCCTCCGAGTAGGCAGCTGGGCAGCGTAGCAACCTTAGAAGTTTACTGGTACTAAAATTAGCCGTGCGCGGGACATTCATATTCCCTAATAAACGCCAGATAACCAAAGGGTCCCGCTTTGCATAACCTATTGACAGTAAACTATTGCTTTCATTCGACCAAATCTGTTAGCAACATTATATTGTGGTTATTAGCTGTCGTGGACAAATAAATCAGGCGATCGAGCCCACAAACTAAACTCCTCTGTATCAGACCGAGTTTTGAGATGTAATTCAACTGCAACCTTGGCTCCTCCTCCATGTCCACAATCAACTGCTAGATGTACTCCCTTGCATAGGGGCACTGAATGATATTAAGTGTGCCTAGGTTTAAGGAAGTTGTTCACAGAGATGTCACATGGCAAGTTCATGGCTGAATATGTTATGCATACTGTTGTCGCTCAGTGCTTGGCCGTTTAGCTATCTCGAGCTCCAGAAGTGTGCCCATGCTACCATTTCCAATCAGAATTGTCGTAGTAACATGAAACAAACTAGAATCCTATTTAGGATGTGCAGTCGGGATGCCAATCTAGGCTCGTATTTTCTGTATTTATGCATACCACTTCCAGCACAACTGAAGGTTTTTCTCTTGATACCAGTTTATTATTGGAGTGGCCGGGAAAACCGGTTTCCGGAAGATCTCGGAATTTAGGATTTTTTCACCAGAAATATTGGAACAGAATTCGAATTAAAAAACCATTAAAATAGGTTAGTTATAATGTTGGCTGAAAACCTAGGTGTTGTTTAAGCTTATTTATGCAACAAGATTAAAAGAGTTCGTAAAAGTTTTTCTTTCTCACTTTCAGTTTATCAACTGAATTGCTTGAGGACAAGCAAATGTTTAAGCTTGGGGAAGTTGATACGTCTCAATGTATCTACTTTTTCTCATGATTTTCCTCTTGTTTTAGACTCTAATTTGCATGATTTGGATGAAACTAACCCCGAACTGACGCTGTTTTCAGCAGAACTGCCATGGTGTTATTTTTGTGTAGAAATAAAAGTTCTCGGAATGGAACAAAATTTTGCGAGGATTTTTTATATCAACAATAAAAGTTTCTGGAGCCAAGACCCACCAGAGAGGGGCCCCTGGGTGGGCACAACCCACCAGGGCGCGCCCCCTCTCCTGGGCGCCCAGATGGGTTGTACCCACCTGGTGGCCCCGCTGACGACCCCCCCTGATACTATAAACTCACATATTTCTAGAAAAATATCAGGGAGAAAGAATTATCGCGATCTACGACATGGAGCCGCCGCCAAGCCCTGTTCTTCCTCAGGAGGGCAGATCTAGAGTCCGTTTGGGGCTCCGAAGAGGGGGGTCTTTGTTCTTCGTCATCACCAACCAATCTACATCACCAATTCCATGATGCTCCCCACCGGGAGTGAGTAATTCCTTCGTAGGCTCGCTGGTCGGTGAAGAGCTGGATGAGATTCATCATGTAATCATGAGCGTTTACCTAAGGATTTTAAGGTCTCGTAAAGTGCCTAATTACATAGCAGATCAGCCCCGTGAGACTTGGATTGAGAGTTATGAGATTTCCATGGAGATGTTGGATGTTAGTGATGCTGCATGTGCTAAGTAATTCACCATGATATTGGATGGGCCGGCTCATACTTGGTTGAAAGGGCTATCCGCTAACTCCATTAGGTCATGGGCAGAGTTAAAATCCCGTTTTATCCAGAATTTTAAAGACACATGTAAGCAGCCTATGTCAATCCTGGATTTGGATTCCTGTGTCCAAGGTGAGGGCGAGTCAACAACACATTGGGTGCGCCGCATCTCAGCTATTATACATTCTTCGGATAGTATCAATGCCGGCTCAGCAGTCCTGATGTTGGAGAAGAATTGACGTTTCCTCTCGTTGAAGCAGAAGCTGGGGCGGCTTAAAACAACACTGCAACGACATGGGGGAGCTGATGGCGGCTCTAGTTAAATATGCCGACTCTGATAGTACCAAGGACCCCAAGTCTGATGATGATAAGCCGAATAAGGGAAAGAAGAGCAGCAATATGAAATGGTAGCAACATAACCCGGCAAATCAAGGTGGAAATGGTATGCGCAAGGCTGATGGCAATTTGGATTTTGTGGCTAACACCAATGTGCAGAATAATCATCGTCAAAAGGGAAAACTCCCACCACGGTTTGGAGGACCTAAATTCAACCTTGAAGCGATGATGCATCAGCCTTGCCCAATGCACGGTACACACGAGAAGCCAACCACTCATCTATGGAAGGATTGGTTCATCATGACAGAGTATAGAATTCTAATTTCTTCCAAAACAATCATGGCCCGAATGGCGGTTTAGGATCCGGCTCTCATGGACCTGGCTATGGTGGTGGCTGTTCAAATTCCGGCTTCCAGGGCCAAGGCAATCAAGGAGGTTTTAATCAACAGTATGGTCAAGGGAATCAGCAGCAGCAGTCTGGTTATCAGAATAACCCGAAGCAGTTGAATAGTGGACAGTACCACGTCTTCACCACGAGTTTATGTAAGCGAGATCAGAAGCTCCATAAAAGGGCAGTAAATGCAGTTGAGCCGGCGATTCCCCGTTACTTGTGATGGTCTGAACACCCTATTCTCTAGAGCCGTGAGGATCATCCGCCCCGGGTTGATAATCCGGGCCACTTGGCTCTGGTGGTAGCGCCTCAGGTTGGAGGGTACAGATTTACAAGTTACTCATGGATGGGGGCAACAACATCAATATTCTGTATTATGAAACTTGTCGTCGCATGAGCTTGACTCACAAAGATCTTAAGCCGTCAAACACTTTCTTTCACGGTGTGGTGCCTGGTAAGTCGGCGTATCCAGTGGACAAAATATCTTTGGAAGTTGCCTTTGGTGATGATCATGATTCTAGACCTGAGACATTGACTTTTGAGGTTGTTAAAATCAAGATCCCTTATCATGCTCTGTTTGGGCGGCCGACTTATGCTAAGTTCATGTCAAGGCCTTGTTATGTTTATTTGCAACTTAAAATGACGGGTCACAAGGGTACCATCACAATGCATGGAAGCCGGAAGATAGCCTTGGAGTGTGAAGAAGGGGATGCTGCTTACGCTAAGTCTGTCTGTGCAACAGAAGAGTTAAAATTTTATAAGGATAATGTTGAACCGGCGGATATGACATCTTTGAAGAAGCCAACCACAGAGCATGACCCCCTGTTGAAATTTAAATCAGCTGATGACACCAAGCTAGTTGACTTTGTTCCTGGCAATTCATCCAAGTAGTTCAGTATTAGTTCTAATATGGATCAGAAATAGGAAAGCGCGCTCATCGAGTTGATCCGTGAGAACCGGGACATCTTTGCATGAAAACCTTCAAACATGCCAGGTGTACCGAGGGAACTCGCTGAGCACACTCTTAATATTGATCCAAAGTTTAAACCGGTCAAGCAATTCCTTCGCAGTTTCAATGAAGAGAGGCGCAAGGTCATTGTTGAAGAAGTGGCCCGGCTCTTGGCAGCTGGGTTTGTTGTTGAAGTTTTTCATCTTGAGTGGTTGGCTAACCCGGTGCTAGTACTTAAGAAAAATGGTACTTGGCGTATGTGTGTGGATTACACGGACCTAAACAAAGCCTGTCCAGCTGATCCTTTTGCTCTCCCCCGTATTGATCAAATCATTGATGCTACGGCGGGTTGTGAGCGTTTGAGCTTTTTGGATACTTATTATGGTTATCATCAGATCAAGATGGCAGTTAAGGACCAGGAGAAGACAGCCTTCATCACTCCTTTTGGAGCCTTCTGCTATGTGTCTATGCCTTTTGGGCTCAATAGTGCCTAGGCGACTTACCAGTGGTGTGTACAAAATTGACTTCATGATCAGATTGGGTGCAATGTTCATGCTTATGTGGATGATATTGTGGTGAAATCCAGGAAGAATGAAACCTTGATAGATGATTTGAAAGAGAGCTTTGACAATCTCCGGGTCTAGAAGATGATCCTTAACCCAGCCAAGTGTGTCTTTGGCGTACCAGCAGGCAAGCTCTTGGGCTTTCTGGTTTCTGAACGGGGTATTGAAGCTAACCCTGAGAAAATAAAGGCTATCACTTCCCTGACTAAACCGGCGTGTATCAATGATGTTAAGCGTCTGGCGGGTCGTATTGCGGCCTTAAGCCGGTTCGTAAGCCGGTTGGGCGAAAAGGCTATCCCTCTATACCAGATGATGAAGAGGACAGATCACTTTGTCTGGAGTGATGCTGCTGATCAGGCGTTTGAGGCCTTGAAGAAACAGTTAGCTGAGCCGCCGGTTCTTGCTGCTCCCGTTGATAAAGAGCCTTTGTTATTCTATGTGGCTGCCAATAGTCGCGCTATCAGCGTGGCAATTGTGGTGGAAAGGAAGGAGTCGGGCAAAGAATATCTGGTTCAGTGGCCGGTTTATTACATCAGTGAGGTGCTCATTGAGTCCAAGTAGAGGTATCCACGTTGGCAGAAGCTGGTGTATGGGGTGTTCATGGCTAGTCGAAAACTTAAGCAATATTTTCTGGGTCATCCCATCACTGTGGTTAGCTCTGCTCCTCCAGGGGATATTACTCAAAATAGAGAGGCCACAGGTCGGGTAGCCAAGTGGGCCATTGAGCTCGGACCCCATGGTTTCAAGTATATGCCTCGCATAGCCATTAAGTTTCAAGCACTTGTGGATTTTATCAATGATTTGACAGAGCTGCAGATGCCCGAGGAGAAGCCGGATAGCACATATTGTACTATTCACTTTGATGGGTCCAGGCAGTTGGAAGGCTCGGGGGCATGGAGTTATTTTGACTTCCCCATGAGGTGATAAATTTTGTTATGTTTTAAGGTTGATGTTCCCTTGTACTAACAATGCAGCTGAGTATGAAGCCTTACTCCATGGTCTTCGGATGGCTAAAGAGATGAATCTAAGTCGGGTGAGGTGTTTTGGTAACTCAGACTTAGTGGCTCAGCAAGTTTCAGGCACTTGGGATTCTAAGGACCCACTCATGGCGGCTTATCACCGAGAGGTGGATGCTATTGCTGGTCACTTCAAGGGCTATCAAGTAGACCATGTTGATCGAAGGAAAAACGATGATGCTGATGCTTTAAGACGATTGGGGTCCCGGCATAAGCCGGTGCCACCCAATGTTTTCCTTGATATTCTACATAATCCTTCAGTCAAATTGCCTACAACGGAAGATCTTGCTATTCCTGACCCGGAGGCACAGCTGGTGGCGGCTCTTCATTCTACTCCTGATTGGACAGTTCCATATTTGGCTTATAGGACCCGGGGCGAGTTACCTGAAGATAAAACTTTGGCCAGGCAGATAACCTGATAGTCTAAGTCAATGACTATTGTCAATGGAGAGTTGCACCGTTGCAGTGTCACATGGGTGTTTCAACACTGTGTTTCTCCTGATGAGGGCCGTGAGATTCTACGAGAGATTTATGAAGGGGATTGTGGTCATCATACCGGCTCTAGGTCTCTCGTGGCCAAGGCTTTTCGTCATGGATTTTATTGGCTGACGGCTCATGCTGATGCAAATGATTTGGGATATGTGTAAAAAGTAAGCATAGCTAATTCGAGGCTGTGCATGTTACTAGATAGTGAAGGGTTTTCATGGTTCTAGACTGGTTGCCCATTATCCCCCTATTTTGCCATCATGCCATCATTCATTCTGCCAGACAGTGAAGTTTTTTTTTTTGGACTGGTTGACCACCCCCCCCCCCTTCTTTGCCATCACGCCATCACTATTTACCTATACTAGAAGATACCCCGCGCGTTGCTGCAGGAATTTTGAACTAATAATTTGTAGGGAAAAAATGCTACTTATATTATATACATGTTTTATTAAATAATGTACTAAAGTGGAAGCACCACGTATGCACTATATGTGCACCAAATGGTTATTCAGACACATGAG
>NC_041386.1:677594059-677594745 GCF_002162155.2 Triticum dicoccoides | reverse complement strand
GGATCCAGAATTTGAACATAGGGGGGGGGGGGATCCTCTAATGTAGAGACTCCTAAAAAAATAGAAGAGACAGCCTAGTTAACGAACTAAATCTTCCGTCAAAACATGTTCTGCTGTGAGCAAGTTGAATTTTTATCAAAAGTTACCATCAAGCAAATGCCAAAGCAATTCACGTGTTAATGAACTAAATCTTTCTACTATTGGATGGGATAAACAATGCAAAAGCTTGTCCGATGGGTACTGGGATATATCCCCAATCTTTTACTTTTATACAGTTACTACCATTCGACTTGTGTAGTTCTGAAGGCATCCATTAATTTGATTTAGAAACATAAGCAAGGACAAACCAATGAGTGAGAAACAGACTAACCTAACCCTTCCTTGGTCGCCGCTTCTCTCCACTGGTTGCGCGGCCGGCCGGCCGCGCGTCCGCGCAAGATGGCCCTCGTCACGTTAAACGCGATCTCGTCCAAGCAAGGATTCTCCGCTCAAATTGAAACGGCGCTGGTCATGGACTCACATTGAAACAGCGCTGGTCAGGAACTACCCTAGACAGGTATAGACCTTGGCGACAGGCATCGGACGATGGAAAATCAAACGATCTGACCGTCTCCCTTCGTGCTGCGCTATTTCCTGAGGGGTGTTAAAGATGGGCTTAGATGGGCTTTGTGATTCAGTTGGGCTTC
>NC_041386.1:677566731-677593938 GCF_002162155.2 Triticum dicoccoides | reverse complement strand
CAATAGCCTAGGGTTTCGACATACTCCGGTGCCGCGGCCGGATCTTACCTTCTTTTCCCCGATCGAACCTGCTGGTGATCCCCTGGACTCGGGCTGATCAAGGGAGGCCCCTCGTGACCTTACCCGGCCTTGGTTATAGTGGTTTCTCCGGCAGATCGATCTAGGGTTTTCATTGGCGGCGACTAGACTGCTCGGTTCATGGCGTCGGGATCAAGCTCGCAGGGGCGGCATGGCAAGGAGACGACGGAGGAGCTGCTAGCCAGGTTGAATTTGCAGGAGGAGGAAGATGATGATTTCGTGTGGGAGGAGGAGTTGCCGGATCTGGGGGCGCCGGCGAAGTGGCTAGCCATAGCCACGGTACACACTACAAGGACTTTCAGCCCTAATGCTCTTTATGAGGACATGCGTGCAGCCTGGAATCCAGCGAAAACGGTGGTCTGGAGGAAGGTGAAGGACAACTTGTTCACAGCGCAGTTTGGTTGTCCAGGGGATTGGAATAAGGCCATGCTAGAGGGGCCATGGCTTTTCAGAGACCAAGCAGTGATTTTGGTGGAGTATGATGGGTTCAAAAACCCTGATAGCATCAAGTTGGATAAGTTGGCAGATTGGTCGCAAATCCATCGTTTACCTGACAACTTTTTGATCGAGCCTGCAGTCAGGGGGATGGCATCGCGAATTGGCGAGGTGGAAGAAGCGCAGCACAAGCTACCGGCAGGTTTCTTTGGTGAATTTGTCCGGGTGAGGGTGAAAATCGATATCAACGCAAAAATTAAGAGGTTTGTCACTGGAAAGAAGGGGAATGAACGAGTTAGATATCAAGTAAAATACGAGAAATTACCTGTCTTTTGCTTTAACTGTGGTGAATGCGGGCATTGGCACGAGGAGTGTGGTGATGGTGTTCATGATGAGACAAAGTTTGAGTGGGGTGACTTTGTTCTGGCTGACAATATTCGCTTCAGGCAACCTGGCAGAGGTGGTTTTAGTAACCAGAGGGGACGAGGCGGCCCAAGGAATGCAGGAGGAAGAAGTAGGGGGCGAGAGCAGTATAACCCCAATCAAAGTTGGCGCTTCCATGCATATCAGAATGAACCTCGCAGGGAGGCGGGGAGGCAGGATGAAGGAGAGGACAATGCAATGACCACAGAAGTATCGGGGCCAAGCGAGCCCAAGGGTATGATCGAGGAACCGACTGCTGCAACGCTGGGGGTAGTGGTGGCAAGTAACAAGAGGCAATCTTCGTACAAGAACCATCCAGAGACAGTTCAGTCGAGCGATGATGGAGAAGGGGACGTGGACCCAGTGAGCTCTACAGCTCTTGTAATCTCTGGAAAGCCGGACGGGGGTCCACCGATGCCGCCTGTATATGTGTCTCCAAGGAAAGAGGTGAAGCGACGGAAGAAAGATGTTGGCAATAAAGGAGCCCTGTTTAAGGAGCTGTCTGATGCAGGGACACCGAGTATGGTGACAGATGGAGTGGAACGTGGCAAGGACCAGTATGATGGATCGGCGGGCTCCTCCGAGGAGTGCCGCCGGACGCAATGAGTTCATTTTGTTGGAACTGTCGCGGCGCGGGTAAAGCCGCGACAGTTCGTGAGCTTCGCGACTTTGCGAAGAAATTTACCCCTACCGTGTTGTGTATTGTTGAAACTCAAGTAAAGGGTGCACGTGTAGAAGCTTTAGCTAACACTTTGGGCTATGATAATGCCTATGCGATAGATAGTCAAGGAAGAAGTGGAGGAATAGGGATTTTTTGGAATAATACAATAAATGTTGAGATCTTGGGTGATTCTGTTTATCATATTGATGCAAAGGTGGTAGAGGAAGGGAAAGACCCATGGAGGTTGACATGCGTGTATGGCGAGGCCCAGACACAACTAAGACACCAAACATGGGATCTCCTAAAGGGGTTGGCGTCTTTTAGCAACCTCCCTTGGCTGTGCTTGGGCGATTTTAACGAAGTTTTACGTCCGGATGAACATGAGGGAGCTGCTAATCGGAGTAATGCACAAATACAAGGTTTCCGGGATGCGGTTGACGTTTGCATGTTGATGGACTTGGGCTATCATGGCAGATTTTGGACCTTTGAGAAAAAAGTGACCGGGGGATCCTACACCCGCGTGAGGCTTGACAGAGCGATGGCCACAGCTGATTGGGCGGCGCTTTTCCCTATGGCCAAGGTTACAAACTTAACTTCGGCGTCCTCGGATCATGGACCAATACTCGTACAGTTTGAAGAGGTTTTACCATGCCCTAAACCGAGCTTCCGGTACGAAGTGATGTGGGAGTCACATGAATCATGGCGTGACACTATCAGCTCAGGATGGAGCGAACTGCAAGCGGATCAAGGAGTTGAGGGGATTCGCAGAAAATTGGAGCTTCTGTCAAAGAACCTCTCGGCATGGGAGGATGCAACTTTTGGAAGTGTTAGGAAGGAGATCAAGAAGGCAAAAGCAGAGCTAGAGAGGCTTCGGAGTGTTCCGTCTAGGACTGCTCCAAATCACCTTGAGCAAAAGTTGAATGAGCGACTGGTTGAGCTCTATCATAGGGAGGAGTTAATGTGGAGACAAAGATCGCGCATACAGTGGCTGACTGCGGGTGATCGCAACACAAAATTTTTTCACATGAGAGCAAATATGCGGCGTAGGAAGAATATGATTCGAGCTCTACACAATGCGCTGGGTATAAGAGTAGAGGACAAGGCTGAGATGAAACAACTTGTGACAGATTTCTATAAAACCTTGTACACGACGGAAGGTGTACAGGGGGTAGATGATGTATTACAACATGTGCCTCGGAAAGTGACACCAGAGATGAATGCTTCGCTTTGCGCTCCTTACACAAATGAGGAAGTAAAGCAGGCCATGTTTCAGATGTTTCCTACGAAGGCACCGGGGCCAGATGGTTTTCCTGCACACTTCTATCAGCGCCACTGGGACATTTGTGGGGATGAAGTAACTAAAGTGGTGCTTCGGATCGTCCGTGGAGAGGAGACTGCTGCAAGCATTAATGATACAGTACTCGTGTTGATACCCAAGGTACAAAATCCCACTCTACTTACTCAGTTTAGGCCTATCAGCCTTTGCAATGTGATTTATAAAATAGCTTCTAAAGTGGTGTCGAATAGATTGAAGTTGATATTGCCAGATATTATCTCAAAGGAGCAATCAGCCTTTGTTCCCGGGAGGTTGATCACGGATAATATTATTTGTGCGTAGGAATGTTTGCACTTCATGAAGAGAAACAGATCCAAGACAAACAGCTTTTGTGCACTTAAGCTTGATATGATGAAGGCATATGACAGACTAGAGTGGCCTTATCTAAAGGCAATTATGGTTAAGCTTGGCTTTGCACCAGATTGGATCCATACAGTTATGAGCATGATCACTTCTGTTTCATTCTCGGTCTTGTTTAATGGAGAAAGATTAGAGAGCTTCTCACCTTCCAGGGGTATTAGGCAGGGAGATCCTATTTCCCCTTACTTATTCTTGATTGCAGTGGAGGGCCTTTCGTGCCTTTTAAAACACAGTTCTCAGTCATTAGTGCTCGGTGGCATAAAGGTGGCGCCCACGGCTCCGGTAGTGAACCACCTTTTGTTTGCAGATGACAGCCTGCTGCTTTTCAAGTCTAGTGTCCAGGGGGCAAATGAGGTTTCAAACCTACTTGATGCATATTGCTTGGCTTCGGGCCAAAGGGTAAACTATGATAAATCGTCCATATTTTTCAGTAAGGGATGCCCGGAGACCCTTAGGGTGGAGATAAAGAATATACTTAATGTGCAGAATGAGTCTTTGAGTGAAAAGTATTTGGGTCTACCGACCGATGTTGGACAGTCCAAAAATGGCACCTTCAAATATTTACGAGACAGAGTTTGGGAAAGGATAAAGGGATGGATGGAGAAACTTTTATCAGTGGCAGGAAAGGAGGTTCTCATAAAATCTGTGGCTCAAGCTTTACCAGTTTTTTCGATGTCTTGCTTCAGATTACCTCGAGGCCTTTGTGGAAGCATTACGTCACTCATTCGTCAATTTTGGTGGGGGAGCAAGAGAGGCAAGAGGAAACCATGTTGGGTAGCTTGGGATTTGATGACCCGACCGAAAAGTTTGGGAGGACTTGGCTTTCGGGATATAGAAATCTTCAACTTGGCACTTTTGTCTCGGCAAATTTGGAGATTATTGAATGATCCCTCCTCTCTTAGTGCACAAATCCTTAAAGCATCATATTTTCCACAATGTACAGTCCTTGAAGCTCAACTAGGTCCACATCCTTCTCAGGTGTGGCGATCTATACTTGATGGGAGAGATATTATCACCCAAGGAGCTATCCGGCGTATTGGTGATGGAACTACCACGAACATATGGCAACATAGTTGGATCCCAAGGGACGGAATGATGAAGCCGGTGGCCTCCTTAGTTGCTGACCCACCGTAACTGGTTTCTGATCTGATCCACCACACTAGAGCTGCGTGGCGAGAGGACTTGCTTAGACAGGTGTTCATACCCATTGATGTGGAGGCGATCTTGCAAATACCGCTCTGTACACGGCGTGTGGACGATTTCTGGGCATGGAATGATGATCCAAGGGGGCGTTTTTTTGTACGGTCAGCTTATAAGATGATTGTCAAGATCAAGATTGGGCGCGAGGCATGGCTGGAGGAAAGGGAGGATCCTTCCAACTCTGAACATGAGATGAGGGGGTGGAACTCGCTATGGAACATGTCAGTGCCACCGAAACTGCGCTTTTTCACTTGGCGATTGGCGCAACACTCACTCCCTACGGGAGATGTCCTAAACCATCGTCATATGGCCACTACGAGTGCTTGCTCCCTATGCGGAGGGCAGGATAGCTGGCGGCATTCTTTGTTGGAGTGTAATGTGTCTAGGTGTGTGTGGGCACTTTCAGAAGCCGAGATGGTCGAGCACATGTGGGCAACCTCAGAACCTGACGCACGGCTGTGGCTCTTTGCCATGAATGACTCTCTTCCACCGGAGCAATTGCAGTTGATGATTGTTACTTTATGGGCGATTTGGAGTGCAAGACGAAAAGCTATACATGAGGATATATACCAGACTCCGTTTGCCACTGACAACTTCATCATAGCTTACTTATCAGACATAGAGTTTTTGAAGAAGAAGAAGGAGGAAGCACATGGGATAGCAGTACCACGACCCGTACGTGGATTCCACCACCAACAGATTACTACAAACTCAATGTGGACGCGGCCGTGTCACGCCCAGGTACGTTTGGCGCAGTTGGTGTGGTTTGCAGGGATGAGAGAGGTTTGTTCATGGGAGCGTCAGCTCTCGTTTTCAGAGGACTGCACAACCCCCAAGTGCTAGAGGCACTAGCTGTTCGGGAGGCATTAGCACTTTCAGAAGATCTCTATATCAACCATTTACTTGTTGCCTCCGATTGCAAGGTGGTGGTAGATGCAATCAGACAGGGAAGCTCAGCAGAATTTGGAGCCATTGTCGAGGAAATCAAGACTAGAGCAACTACCTTTATTTCATGTTCGTTTACTCATGAGTATAGGACCTCCAATATGGAGGCCCATAATCTCGCAAAGCATGCGTTATCTTTAGGGTTTGGCCGACACACTTGGCTAGGACAACCCAGCGATCTTCTTTTTGTACCTATGAACATTATGATTCAGTAATAAAGCTTTGTGAGATTCTCAAAAAAAAAGCTAAATATCCACTTTTTTGTACCGACCTGCTAATCGCTACCGAGTAAAATGAGATCGTTAGGGGGGGTCTCGCCCCCCTTAGGTTCGTCCCTGACCACAGTTGCATATTTCTTGCAATACATAATAATAAAATGAGCATGTTGCATTGGTTCATATTCTGCACATGCATATGCACATTTTGGCAATCACTAAATGTTCTTATTTCGTGAGTAAATGTTCTTCTTGATGTACAGTCTGGAGCTTGCAAACCTGAATGACAGGCACTCGAAGCCCTCAAATCACCAAAATTACTTAGTGCATCAAGTTTGTTATGAAACAAAAAAGGAAAATGCTACCAGCACGTATGGGAGAAGGGATCGACACATCAAACCAAAACTCCCTTTTGGCTACTTGTATCTTCTGGCCTTTTGGAAAAAAGGTGCATCTTTATATTTCTTATATCAAATAACACTGCTACAACAAGGTGCTATACTCGAGTTACTATCAGTTAAAAATGTTATTTTCTTAAATCTGTATGAACAACTGCATGATCTGGTTATAAGGATGAGATAAATGGCTAATGATTGCAGAAATATAATTGGACAGAGCAGGTAAATACAGCGGGATATCCAACAAATATTCTAAATAATACAAATGAGAGAAGCATCATTACCTTCTCAAGACTTCAAGAAACAAATAGTACAGTTCAGTTAAGATGACCAGAAAGGTATGGTCAAATTTGCAACCTATTAAGCCACCATCCATACAGCTTACTGGAGATAAGACCATCCATACAGCTTAGTGGAGATACGACCATCCATCTTTCTCTGAAATAACCTACAGTTTAAGAGCAAAATCTCACTATAAAAGGCAGATCGTATCAAGCTTTAGTATCTGGAACACAATATATCTGTAATTTAAGCTTCACATCGGCCAACAAAAAAGAGAAATACATGTACGTTCCATGTGTATAAATCTGTAGTTTAACATGACTATCTGAGCATAACAAAAAAGAAGAAATACATGATGCTGTATGTATATATGCGGGCGAACATAATTCCATGCGTAGAAATCAATTCACTTCCCTCTGCACACTTGGTTGAAATGATGCAGTATTTACCATTAACAAACGACCATGAGCAAGAAAAATAGCCACCTCAAGTCTGAATGAGATCTGAAGGAATAAAAATAGCCACCCCAAGTCTAAATGAGACCTGCAAGAATTTATGAACTGCATGTTTCGACTCAATCTACTTCCTCCGTCTCAGTTTACAAGTCCTGCGCGTACACCTTGGTTGCCAATTTTATCACCCTAATATAAACTATATAACACAAAAATTATACGGTTTGAAAATAGAACATCTGAATTTTATGTTGATATATATTTTGTAATATATGACTTGTATTAGGTTGGTCAAATAGACGACCTAGGGGTACGGCACGCCCTGTAAACTGAGAGAGAGGGAGTAGTTAGGATTCAGATTGGCAGGTGCCACTACAAGAAATATGTCAACTTGTGACCAGCACTGTTGGTCACTAAAAGGTCATGGTTTTTCATTTGCGACCTTTTTGTGACCAAAAAGAGAAGGTCAAAAGCTGGCGGTCGTAAATTGACTATAGCGACCTTTCTTCTGGAATGGTCGAAGATGTTTATGACCAAAATATGTCCACTATGGCATTTTGGTCACTAGCAATCTCCCCAGGCCACGTAGGCATCCAGTGTGGCAAGCTGATGTGGCACAAGATTCAGCTCGGTCCGATTCGGCGTTTTACACGGGCCGAGCCCATTAATTCAGCCTATTTAATTTATTTTTTCCCTGTGCTTTGATTAGCTAAATAGGCCTGGCCCAACAATTAGGACTTTTTTTTCTGAGATGCAGTCTTTTACAATCCATTTTTTTGGGCCTCAACCTTTTTAGAATCTGGAATTTATGTTGCTCTTTTTATAAACAAGTCCAACATAGTTTGGGCCATGGCCTTTTTAGAGCCCAGGTATTGAGTGCAATATAAATTCTGGACAGGGCCTGTTTACAATCCAATAGTGGGACAAGCCCTCTTTTAATTACAGCCAATCTTCTCAAATCAGTATAGTAACAGTACTTTTTTCCCACAGTAATAACACAAGTATAGAAAACTTTCTCACACAACTTTATCTCGCATAACATTAGACAGGCCAACACATATCAATAACTTATCTCCTATGTTCACAACTTTTATCTCACACAACATTATATAGAACTGTATCTTGCAGGTTCAAATCAGATAAACTTTATCTAACAGGTTCCCGCAACAAAAGATGGTCACCATCATCTCCTAATCAAGATGCAAATAACCTGCACATTCAAAAAGAAAAAGCAATATGTCAAAGAGAGACAAACAAAAAATAGAGACTTGCATCAAGTAGACCTGATGATGTACAGATAGTAATCAAACTAGCATCTACTTTGCCCGAGAGATAGCATGAAGCAGTTTTGATGCCATTCATGCATTATTTCTGAGACTAGCAGCAAAAAATACATAGGATGCCAACCAGCCGGCAGCAGCTAAGATCGGTTAGTTGTTGGCTACCACCGATAGCGAGAACTAAATGAGCAGCTTAGATTCATTAGGCTGGATTGGATTGGATTGATGCTGACAAAGTGACAACAGGAAGGTAATGAGCACATACAACTAGCTCTAGTATACCGGCATGCATGAGCACTTGTTAATATTTATATTCATCACAGCAACCTATAACCACCTACGCATACAAATCAGAAAGCACACATATATACTGAACAAAAGCAACAACCATGAATAGATGACTTAACAGTTCATGTTTGTTAACAAAACAAGAGTGGACATCTCATAGTGAGTCTAATACAGCTACACTAAGCAGAGAACCACATCAAGACATGAAGAGTAAGCCATCACAGTATAGGAGGATTGGACTGCATACCTAGTCGTCCTTGAGGTAGAGGACCATCTTGGTACCCCTGTCGAGCTGCTCCCCAAACGTATCACGAGTGACGGTGAAGGAGCCACCGGCCTGGGACTCCCACACGTACCGCCCTTCGTCGTTGTGCTTCGTGGTGACAACGACCCTCTCGGCAACAAGGTAGGCGGAGTAGAAGCCAACACCAAACTGCCCAATCATGGACACATTGGCGCCGGCGGCGAGGGCCTCCATCGGCACCGTACTGATCTTGTCCAAGGCCTGCGAAAATCGCACCGGCAAACACACCACGTCAGCCCAGGAACAAATCTCGCACGCCACGAATCAAACCGCGGGTCAACGGATCTGGCTCGGCAAAATCTAAAGCCTAGCGTAAAATGGCCAGTGTAATTACTGGCCAGTGCTGCCAGTATTGAATGTACCACATCGGCAAGCATTACATAGTACTACTATGTAATTGATATGCAAAAGAAGATGCATCTCCCATGTTCAGCAATCAGGATCAACCATGAAGTTTCTACTACTCCTACATCATTTTAGCTAATCATTTAAGATGATCATTTAAGATGCTAATGTTTACTTGTCAAGTACAGTTATTGTTACTCTAAGATTTTAGCTAAGCAAATATAAAGATAAGAAGACACTTTGCCACCAATATTTTGTGACATCTGTAGAATTCGTACCTCATAAACATGCATGAAATGTCTATCTCAAAGAAGTATACATACTGATCATGTTTAATTAGGCCAGCAGCACAAAACAACCAATTATATTGCCTTACAAGAAGTACTAGCAGAAAAAACCTCTAATAACCAGGCAGAGACCATCATAAGCAGTAGGATCGCACGAAGAAACCAGCATATGCAAGCTCGATCCACACATATGCAAGCTGCGAGACTACAGTGTCGGGACGAATCTAACTGAAAGTAGCACGATCCACACATATGCAAGGTGAATCAATTGATCTGGAGCAGTGAAGAGGATGGGTGGGGTGGCGTGCTCACTTGGGGCCGGTGCAGCCCATGGTGGTGCCGAGGCCTCCATTGAGCTTGAGCACCATGAGCTTGTCAAGCAGGGCCTTCATGGCGTCGAGATCTGCAGCACACACACGATCCAGCTCTCAGCGTTCACACAAACGGAGACAATGCGAGGGTATTGGCTCTGAGAGAAACATGTGTCAGTTAATTGACACCGCAAGTAGTGGGTATAATGTGATACAATTAAATATAACAGATGAAGTACTACTAATGTCATACCTGGTTGAAAGTGTGAATTTCAATGTTGGAGTTGGAGTACTTCTCAACAATCTAAAAAACAGAGGTCATTATGCAAGTATGTAAGTCCAAATTTAGAAAGTTGTCTTTTCAATAGAAAATAAACCGGCAGGTGGTATATCAACCTTCTGTGTGTCATCATGAGTGTTGAGAGAGTTCATTAGAAGCAAAGGAACACTTCATCCATACTTCTTGTTCAGGGACTGCATACATGTGAAACTTGTCAGACACAAACCATTACACACTACATCAAGTAAGTGCACAGAAAATATCAGTAGAAACTAAGAATACCTCAATTTGAATCACAATAAGGTCAAGAAATGTAAACCCATTGCAAACTTCAATGACAGACCTGCATGCAGTGAGCTATGTTATTACCTGCTGAAGGTGGTAGAACTTAAAAATGAAGGGGAAATATACAAGTCCCTATATTTCCAATATTGGCATGCTGCATCAAACATACACCTAAATAAATACCTAAGTAAATCATGTTCTGTACATAGTCTACCACAACGCCATGTTCAAATGATCAATGTTTCACCGGCCAACAGAGTCTAGAAAATAAGTGGATGGTCATATTCAGCAGTGCAGGCTGGCAGCAGTCATTTATGTCAAATTGCAGCAAATATACGTAAACGGAAAGATAAAGAGCACTGATAGCCTTAATGTTTGATAACATTGATCAGAGAACCAGATTAATCAAACTATTTTTTTGGACCAAAGGAGCTACCACTCACAATTTCATTTCTCCATGAAACTGGTACTAGTTTAACTGGACTACGTCAGAGTAATAAAGATGTCACAACAAGAATGAACAATGAGTACAGTCAATAGCAATTTTATCACTAATTTCACTGATATGCTTGGTAGCAGCCGAGTTCACATATAAGTACTGGAGCCACAGCTAATCAAGAGAAAAAACAGAACGTACAGAGTATAGAAGGTGACATGAAGAATATTAATAGGTATTAATAGGGAGTATAGAAAGTTGGCCGTATTAATATTGTTCATGTCCTTCCAGATCATAACTTTGGAGGATTCCACAGACAGAACTATAATAAGTATAATAGCAGGTGGATCTAAAAGTGACAGGTGCAAATAAACTTAACAGAAATACAGGCACCCATACTATGCCACAAGCCCATAGTAATAAAAATGTCACAACAAGAATGAACATGAGTAGGCAATAGCAATTGTATGACTAATTCATTAATGCACTTGGAAGCAGACAGATCGACCTATATGTATTAGAGCCACAGCAAATCAAGAGAAGGGACATAAACGTACGGAGCCTTGAAAATGACGTAGGGCACCACCACCTCATCGTTGGGGGTCTGGATCTTGCTCCACTCGATCTGCTCCGCCTCACCGCTGCAGACACACCACCCAGCACAGCCGTCAGAAACCACCCGTCAGCAAGTAGCAAGCAGAATGTTAGAGACAAGCGTAACCATGGAGGTGGGGCAAATCGCATTATTACCTGAGGTAGCGCGAGACGAGGCTGATGAACCCGGCCTTCTCGTTCTCGCTGCGTCATCACCGACAAAATAGAGCAGAACAAATAGTTGAGCGAAAGCGGAGTCGGTGACTAATGGCCGCTAGATCCGGCGGAGGGGATGGGTCGGGCGGGGCACCTGATCTCGCCGAGCTTGGCGACGGTGTCGCGGAGGTTGTCGATCTTGGAGTCAGCGGCGACGGCGGCGGCGGCCATCACGATCCGGGCGGAGAGGAGCGACGCTGCTGCTTCAGGGGAAGAGGAGAGGACGGGAGCAGATGTCAGATGACTGAGATCTGAGAAGTGGGGTGGGGACGGCGGAGCCTCGAGATCCAGAGGGTGGGAGTGGGGTTGGGGGCGGCGGCGCGTCGAGATCCAGAAGGAGGAGAGTGGTGTGCGGGGGCTGAGAGGGTGAGAGCGCTAGGGTTCGCCGCGCGGGCAGAGAGAGGAGTGGTGTTTTCTTTGAGGGGTAGCTCGCGGTGCGTGGGTGAGACCGTTAGAGGGTGAGGTGCGGGCCGTTGGATCCAGGAGGATCCGATGGTGATTTATCCACGATCCGCGAGAGAGGCCCTGGACCAATCAGAACGCAGTATACAAGTATGATATTTTGACCATTTGAATTGGTCGCAATTGACTAAAAGTAAGGTGCTAAATTATGTTAGCTATTTTATTATGACCTGAATTTTTTTTAAAAAACTTCTCATTGTGTCAGCAAATTTGACTATAGTTTTCACGAATAATCATTAATTGAAATAAGACAAATATTTTTTTAAAGAGTTATGACAAATGAGTTCTTTTAAATCACTTTTCCATTTACCGAGTGCCCAAAAGGAGATTTTTTCATGAAGGACCTCCAAAATATTGTTGTAAAATTGGACCAAATCATTTTTTAAAAATACTAGAACATATTTAATGCACAATTGACCAAATGGTTGGGTGTAAAATTTTTTGATCAACTCTCGTGAAAAAGACAAATTTCCACCGATTCAGCTGGAAGCGGGTCAAATTTGAACTATAGTTGCCTTCTAGTTTGCTATTTATTTTTTCCAAAAATCATTTCTAGGTACATAAGTATCTATTTTATCAGAGAAACATCAAAAAAATTCCAAGATTCAACCACTAGCTAGGAACGGTCATTCCCGCCGTTTTGACCGCATTTTGAAACGGGCATAAAAAATTTAAAATAATTCAAAAAATTGGGAAACCTTCGCATTGTGTCATTATATGTGGCCAAGTTCCCAGGAAAAATAACAAACTTGTAATACGGCAATTATTTTCAAAAAGTGTTCTCAGAAACGAGCTATCATGTGTGGAGATAAATGGCTTTCAAGCCAAATGATCAATCTTATGGCCACATTCATGGCATAGTTTGTTCAAATTAACTCATATTGTGCAATAGGGTGCATATTGTAATGGCAAACAATATTGCCTAAGGAAGTTTTTATTTTCTTTGGACGAAAAAACCATTTTTCATTTTTCGAGTGCCCAAAAGGAGGTTTTTTTGTAAAGAACCTCCCAAATAATTATTGCAAAATTGAACCAAATCATTTTTCTAAAATACTAGGCCATATTTAATGCACAATTGACAAAATGGTTGGGTGTAAAAAGTTTTGATCCACCTCTCGTGAAAAAGACAAATTTTGGCCGATTCAGTTGGAAGCGGGTCAAATTTGAACTGTAGTTGCCTTCTAGTTTGCTCTTTATTTTTTCCAAAAATCATTTCTAGGTACATAAGTATCTATTTTGTCAGAGAAACACCCAAAAAATCCAAGATTCAACCATTATCTAGGAATGGTCATTCCCGTCGTTTTGACCGCATTTTGAAACGAGCATAAAAAATTCAAAAACAATCAAAAATTGGGAAAACTTCGCATTGTGTCATTATATGTAGCCAAGTTCCCAGGAAAAATAACAAACTTGTAATACGGCAATTATTTTAAAAAAGTGTTCTCAGAAACGAGCTATCACGTGTGGAGATCAATGGCTTTCAAGCCAAATTATCAATCTTATGGCCATATTTATGGCATAGTTTGTTCAAATGATCTCATATTGTGCAAAAGGGTGCATATTGGAATGGCAAACAATGTTGCCTAAGGAAGTTTTCATTTTCTTTGGACGAAAAAATCATTTTCCATTTTTCGAGTGCCCAAAAGGAGATATTTTTGTGAAGGACCTCCCAAATAATTATTGCAAAATTGGACCAAATAATTTTTATAAAATACTAGGACATATTTAATGCACAATTGACCAAATGGTTGGGTGTAAAAAGTTTTTATCCACCTCTCGTGAAAAAGACAAATTTCCGCCGATTCAGTTGGAAGCGGGTCAAATTTGAACTGTAGCTGCCTTCTAGTTTGCTATTTATTTTTTCTAAAAATCATTTCTAGGTACATAAGTATCTATTTTATCATAGAAACACCAAAAAAATTCCAAGATTCAACAACTAGCTAGGAACGGTCATTCCCGCCGATTTGACCATATTTTGAAACGAGCAGAAAAAATTTAAAAAAATTCAAAAAATTGGGAAACCTTCGCATTGTTTCATTATATGTGGCCAAGTTCCCAGGAAAAATAACAAACTTGTAATACGGCAATTATTTTAAAAAAAATGTTCTCAGAAACGAGCTATCACGTGTGGAGATCAATGGCTTTCAAGCCAAATGATCAATCTTATGGCCACATTCATGGCATAGTTTGCTTAAATGATCTCATATTGTGCAAAAGGGTGCATATTGGAATGGCAAACAATGTTGCCTAATGAAGTTTTCATTTTCTTTGGACGAAAAAACCATTTTCCATTTTTCGAGTGCCCAAAAGGAGGTTTTTTTGTGAAGGACCTCCAAAATAATTGTTGCAAAATTGGACCAAATCATTTTTCTAAAATACTAGGACATATTTAATGCACAATTGACAAAATGGTTGGGTGTAGAAAGTTTTGATCCACCTCTGGTGAAAAAGACAAATTCCCACCGATTTAGTTGGGAGCGGGTCAAATTTGAACTGCAGCTGCCTCATAGTTTACTATTTATTTTTTCCAAAAATCATTTCTAGTTACATAAGTACTTATTTAATCATAAATACATGGTTTGGTGGCGATACGTCGAGGTTTGGGCAGTGGCCGAGGCCCCCAACTCTAGAGCGCGTAAACTCGCATGCCCGCCGCGTGGTCACCACATGACCGTGGCGTTGCCATGTGTTCTGGGCAGCCTAGGCATGTCTAGTGGGTTGGGCACTCCCCGGATAGGTGCTAGGAAGAAAATTAAAACATAAGATTCTCACGAGGAGACCGATCGATCCTCAAACATGAATTAGCAGCCAAGTGTTTGATTAGCGGTACGGGAAATGTACATGGCTAATGGGCGTGAGTTTTGCCTGAGGATGATGAGTTACTAAGAAGACTGCCTTCACAAATTTTCAGCTCAAAAGGAGGAGCCTAGGTGGTACTTGCTTTGCAAACTACCACACTGGACATAAATACGAATTTTGAAGCTCGGCTCAAAATAATGAATGGATTGAGCTGGCATTTGGTGGAGGATGGTTATTTGGGCATAGGAAAGCACTATAGAAAATGGATACTATTTGGACATGCCAAAGTGGTACTTCCTTCACAAACCTATTTGGTGGAGGATGTGTTACCAAAATCAGAAATAATGTCCGGATTTGGGTTCATGGATTCACTTGGGAATTAAGAGTTAGATGCGAAGGGAATGCAACAAATGTATCTACATGGTTACATAGAAGTGGATGTATTGATGCATGTACAAACAAACTCATGAGACATGACATAAATATTAAGAACTCATCTGCAGTTTTTTGTGGTGATTTAGCATCAAGACATTAGCGGATGATTGGAATTGGAGGGAATCTGGACTAACCTGATACATGAGAGAATTAGAAGAGACAGCGGCGGACAGCGAGGGCTCCTGACTCGTCCCATATCCTGCAGCGCCGCCGCCGTTGACTCGACGACGCTACAGAGCCCCATACCGACTCCTGCCAGCAGCAGAACCAAGTCGAGATAGCCGTTGCCTTCGCCGTCGACCGGTGGCCGTTCCAAAAGACCAGACCACACACGGAGATCCCCTCCAAGCCTCCTAGCTGCCGCCGCATTCTACTACTGCCAGGGGAAAATATTGATCCTTTTTTTAGGGGAGAGAGAGCTAGAAACCGAAAATGCATTGCGTGGGGTGGGATGGTTGGGCTTCATCTTCTTAGAATAGACGAATAGGCTTCTTTCTTGTTTCCGAGTCAAGGCCGTTGGACTTCATCGGTAATTTAAGTCTGGAAACCAAGCGATGACAGGCACGTCTAAATTTCAACAGAAATTGGTTTAAAAGAAAAACAATTGATGATGTGGCAGATTGCTGAGGTGGATAGGCTGCATGTCAAGAGAAATAAGTTAGTGGGGATGAACTATTTAGGTATTATAGATTACATTCAGATCATGATTTAGGTTAGAGCGTTGTTATTTTGTCGAGTTCTGTAAATATGGAGATACCTTGGAGCTTATTTGCCTATCCTCTGGGCTTGGTCTGTTTAGTAACTATGGGTTCTGCTATGCATTTAAAAGCAGGTTTTTTATGCTGAACCAGCATAGTACTATCTTTAACTATTACAAGAGAACTATTTATTAAAATTGACTATTACAAGCAGTTAGTTCTCTCTGTTATCAGAAGTACTGTTTAGTTATCTCCTATCCGTTAGCAAGTTCTTTACATTTGGTCACAGATTTAAAATTTTCACGATCTAAATGTGTGATTTATTCAACTTTGTTACTCTTCCGAAAAGTCCAGCACTGCTCTTTTTATAGGTTCATCTGAAATGGCACACGAAAACCCAATCTGGAAACAGGAAACTCTAACATCTTTAGTTTTTTTACCACAATCAGGACAGTCTGCTGCTGTCACCAATGAGAACCTAGCTAATCCTTCTTTCCAACGTCCTTCTTTCCACGGAATTTTTTGTTGTCTACTCGAGCTAAATATGTTCAGTATAAAAAAAACATTATCAGTAAGATTGCACCTGCCTAGAAGCCATTTTGAATAACAGTGTGGTCTTTCAAGTGCTCTAAACGAGCAAGGAATGAGATGTTAAACTCTATTTTTAGCTAAATGTACATGCTTTGATTGAAATACAACTTTTCCATTTTCACTTAATTGGCTCCATATGTTTGATTAAGAAACAATTCAGAGTTAGCGTGCTGAAGGAATTTACTATTTGAATGAATAACCGCCTCTTTTTTAAGTCATGTTTGCATGATGTCCAGGTACAAATTGGCATCCGAATGGTTCAATTTTAGTGCAACTTGTACGCCCATGTTTCCTGTGGTCCATGGCAACCTATGTACTGAAGTCCATTTCTACAAAGGTACAAAGATTGTTCGACAAAGAACAAAGGTATAATGGCATATTTATCCTATAAACTAGGGAGGTTTAAACCGTTTCGGGTAATATGAGGTTGTGCCACTATTTTTATGTTGTATTAGTATGAGGGATTTCATACATCAAGCCCCGGATAGAAGGGTCTAGGCTGGGCATTTTTGTTGTTGTTGATGGAATAGATCTTTGAGGCAAAAGCATGTGACGATTGACAATAAAGCGAAGAACTGACGCGGTGGATGAGAAGTCCAAAGTATTGAATACAAATTGTTATAAAAGGAAATATAATGTTATTTGGCCCAACTGGACTATCCAGTGATTTTCTGTGTCATGTTCATCTTCACATGTATCTTATAATTGTTGTGTCTAGAGATGTTGAACTCTTCAAAGATGAGAGTCTGGTGTAAAAGGCACCAATATTGTTTTGTTAAAATACTGTTTAGTCGCGAAGTTCAGACAATGATCTAAACTTTACTTTGCTGGCTCCAATGTCAATTAACTGATCCAACATGTTTGGTTGATTTGTCTGCATTGATTTATTTTCCCCCTTCGGGTGCTATGAAATCATGCCTTAATCAGACAAGCAATCGAGTTTGAATTTTCTTTACCGGAATGGCAGGTGCTCAGGTGCTCTGCCTTTTAATTATAGTAGGGAGAAAATTTGTACATAACTGAGAGGTTCAGCAAGAGAAAACAAAAGAAAATGGGTCCAGTGCCTTGCTTATTGGCAATGATATATGTTGTAGTATAGTACATAAATATTCTTATGTTGACGATTTTTCTTGAAAAATAGATTGGCACATTTAGTTCGGTATTCATTTACTTTGTGTCCGCGGCACTGCATTGTTTGTGTATATTGCTTTTTATCTGGGCTAAAATAATCATAACCTTGGAACAATACGGATGCTATGTGCGCTTTGAGGAAATAGAGTGCAATACATGGAGGCAGAAACAATATTTTATTTCTTATGGCAATAGAGTAGATGTTCTGCAGTGTTCTGGTTCACCCTCCCGCAGGGTTTGTACCCGTGATAAAGTAGTAAATGACTTGACCAAAACTTGGTTGTGTGCTGGTGTTGGGCCAGTATACGGACTGCTGGATCTTTGGTAGCTAGGTGTTGTGGTACATGTGATACAATCAAATATTTCTTTTCGGCACAGGTGATACAATCAAAGGACCTTCTATTGTGAGTATGTTCTCCTAATTCCTTCATCATGTGCGAAAATGCTACTACTTACTAAAACTGATCATCGCAATGAGTTAGTTCTCCCGCTCCGTGGACTGCCTTAATCCTACTAGAGCAAAGCATGTTTGGTGCAGAACTTCTACACTATTACACCTTACAATATTAGGATATCTTCCAATAGTTATCAAGCTTTTCTTGTAGTTTCCTAGAACATACTGCTATATAGTTTGATCATTTTACTTAGTATAACTGAGAAACACGTCGTATGATTTTACGTGGATTAGGATTGTGTTAGGAGGAAAAGGAATTTAGATTGTGTTAGCTGGACATGCTTCTGCATCGTCCAGATGCAGAGGCCGGGGGTCTTCCTCCTTTTCTAAAAAAAAAGCTGGACATTGCTTCTCAACAACAGCTTGACTTTGATGGTTTCTGAAAAACCTCTTGAACTGAAGGTGCAGAGTACTCTTCCCAGCTTTTTATGTAACTAGCACTGCCAATATATGCATGTTTTCTCTGGAAGATGCATCTCGCGCTGAACTATATGGTTGATGTAGGTAAGTGGCACCGTGGAAAACTACCAATGTAAAGAGCCAGAACAGTGGATTTATTTTATCTATTAGGATTTCAAACATTTTTGTTTTATTTTATGAACAGTAATGCTTCATCTGAACCTGTTGTTGCAACATTTTCTTTGTCATCCTGTTGTGACCTTAAAAATTGTACACTTAACCAGTTTAGGTCTAACTGTATCGATACTCGGTGTAAGATGATTAACTACATGAGTATGCATGCCCATACTGCATGTGCTTATTTTTGACTCGACGCATTGTGGTATTGATGGTCATCTTCTTTGATATGTGGACGAGTGAATCTAAGTTGAGAGAAGTGTGTTGCTTTTCGTTCTAGATCGTTCTGTAACTTCCTATTCTGGGTAGATACATTTTCTGTCATGTTGTAGTCTGGACAGTGTGGTTATTTATTTATGTCCATTCTAAGCAAAATGATTGAACAAGATGCTTCTATGTATCAGTTTGTGCCATATTTTCTTTTCCTTTGGTTCAGTTCCCTCTCAGAGGTTATCTTCACCATTCCATTTAGCCTTTTATTTGATTTAAGTAATCACTATTAAACATCTCTCTGCCTGCAACTGTTGACTTTTGAGCTCTGCATTTTTTCATGCCCTCCTATGGCTCATGGAACTTTTATAATGAGCCATAATATTTTGAACTAACCAGGTTTTACGTCTCAAGTGTCTATATCTTTTTTTCTTTTTCTGGACAAATAGAAGCTGTACCATAAGCTGATTTAATTACCTAAGTAAAATGGAGGAAAGAAAACTGAATTTCTTACATAACATATCAACAGGCGCGGCGTGTCGCCGCGCGGGCATGCTAGTACTTGCTACATCTGAGCTTTCCTGCAGCATACGAGAAAAATGAATTAGTTTGAAAGGACACGTATGAACCAAGTTCAATGAAAATGATGGCACATGTACATGTTTGACATCATTGGAGATTTCCTGTGTTTATGAAGACCTTCCAAGTTAAAATTTATAGAGATAATTTATCTGATATAAATGTTTCGAGCAACCGAATCATGCACGGCCAAATTATCCCTATAAATATGACCTTGATGGGTTGTGCTGTCTCTATGCTTCATACCTAGGAAACAGCTCATGGTGTCTCGACATCTATCTCTCCTACACCACATATTAGCCAAATCATTGCAAGAAAATAGGGCGTTTGCTTGATAATATGAGACATCGGAAATTGAGTGCTTAGTATTATGCGAAGATGATGCACTGTTATTCGGGCACATAAGAGGACGTGTCCTCATAGTCCATGTTTGTTTGCCTGAGGGAGACGCAGTAATACAACAAGCTCCACCAGAACAACCTCTTGCCCATCCGCACGAGCAAAACACAGTTCTTCAAGAAGCTTGGCCAGAACAGCACTCCTTCCTTGCACGTAACCAAAACTCAGTTCTATAACCATCTCAACTTGGAGCTCCTGCACGAACGGGTAAGAACGTTGCAGACACGTCCGCCTGTATTCATAGTGTTGTTAGTTTTGTCCCGGTGCTGAATTATTTTCTGCTAACCAAGGATGAAGATTTTGCGCCTATGCTCCGTAGAGAGCATGAATGACTAAGTAAAGATGGTGTGTGATTTTTTTCATTTGCAAGCACCTTGTTGCGTCTCCCCTAGCTATATAGTTTGCTTCGATGCATATTCACAAGAACGCGTGAGGTATGACTGAGACATGTGGGCAGCCGCTCTGACCAGTCAGGTGCTCGCCTTGGCCATGTTCTCCGCCTCCGTGCCAATTGACAAGATGGGAGAGCCACACTTGTCTTCTGTACCTTCGTCGCTCCTTCGCCTCATGCCTGCTCAGAATGTAGAAAGCGGCTTATATAACAATGAAGTTTGCATACATGATTCAAGACGGCAACGGTCCCCCGAGACCCATGTCCCGCGTGTTTTTACCCTATTTGGGGACCGGGATGGAATGTTTCTATCCCCGCGAGGCTGCTTATGGGTAACATTTACAACCCACCAGGTTTCGTGGGTGCAAACCCATTCCAGCACTATCCACACCCGGAACCCGGCAAAACACGTGAAACACATGACCTGTGGCCATAGGAACCCTAGCCGATGGGTTCTGCAAGCATGGAGGAAATGAAAGAACGAATGAACTGGGTGGATGGAGCCGATGGGATTGGTGTGCTAAATTCCATTTCCCTAAAACACCCTCACAACACGTATAATGTTGCCCGTTGAGTGGATAGTAACATAGCTACTGTTAGCGAGCTTCTTGGCTAACTACAACAGTATAGATCTGTCACAACCCTTAAATTTCATGAATGGATGGTGCATATTCATCACAGGCTACCATAAAAAAGAGCTCTGATGGAATAATCTTCGGGAATAGGCCAGTGATAGGCGTTGGCCAGCCGGCGCAAACTTTCGGCCGGTCAGCACAGAGTCATTCGATCTGTACATGCATAGTCGCTAGATCTGTCCCCCTCCCCCCTTCATCAAAATCCCGCATGGCAGAAAAGGAGAGGAAGAGAGTGTCGACCCTGCCCGCGCTGACCGCCTCTCCTCGCATCCTTGTCTTGCCGTTGCAGCATTGTAGCGTGTGCCATCGCGCGGCCATGGGGATTACAGCATGACTACCTGTGAAGACCCAACTTCTACTGTTTACAACACTTCATTAGTTGGCTCCAACATGTGGGCATCGTGATTGCAACACCCCTCACCATTGGCGTCTCCGCTCACCGCCGATATCGGCTTCCACCACCGTGTTCATCTAAAAAAGCTCAGCAATCGTCTTTATCGAAAAAAATCTAAAAAAGCTCAGCAACTAAAAGGGGGGTTTCGCTGGTAGTAGCAAAAACCAAAAACTGTTCCAGAAAGAAAATATCACGGTTCTAGCAAAAAATGCACCGCCGCCGACAGTCGCAAACAAAAATAATCTCACAAGTTCCAGCTCTTCTTAGGCTAGTTGTTGCAAAAATGATTTCTGGGTCTAGCAAAAAAGCACATGGTCGCTGTCGTTCGTCGCGACCCCAGTATCATCACAGCATATGCACCAAAGACAAATGCTAGTTAAAGCAAAAATTTGATGTAGCAAAAATTTATGGCAGCGACAATGCCACCATCCTCTCAATTTCAGCAAAATCAAAAGAAGGTTCCAGCAAAAAAATTATGCAGCAAATCATGGTGGTCACCGCTATCGCTGCCCATTACCATCATCACCAGTCGAATGAAAATCCCCGGGCCGGTCCCCAGCATTGCACCTCATCGCCACCACAGGCCATGACCTCTCCCCTTGCCACATGTGGTGGTGGGTGCCCATATGCATGGGAGATTCACGCGGGGAGGGATGGTTGGCATGAGATCGACGGCGGTCATCACTGGCGAGAACATTATTTTGCAGGCCACATGGGAAGAATACGGGAGAGGGGATAAGGAAATGGAATGAATGGCGGAGCACCTTGTGGGAGATAAGTGAGACAGACTTAAGCGATGGCACGTGGGCCTGTTGAAAATGTGGAGGTGACCGGCAGAGTTTCAGCCGGTCCACCAGATTTAAACGTTTCCCTTAGGAATAAGTCCACCCTATGGGCTTTCATGCATCATTGCCAATATTAAGAGCGAGGCCCAATGTTGACTTAATCGTTGGGGAGCAGGAACTTTGTTTTACCTCTGTTATTGAGGCCATTTTTTCAGAAAGGAGGATAACCTCCTGCCTCTACATCGAGCCATCCTTATTATATTATTCATTCAAAGCCTTATAAAATAAATACGTGAATCAACACAAAGCCACTTTCCCACGAGCACTGCCATCAACCTTACAAACTTGATGATGTGCACCAACCTCGTGCCAACACACACCAAGTAATCTGGTGGCCTCGCCAAGCCGCCCGCCGGCTAACCGGGAGCACCAACCTGTCTAGCAGACTAAAAATGTGCATCTCATGTGCACGCATTATATTCCACAACCACCATCTTTCGCCGTCTGATCTTCAGGAGTGATCACGATGCCAGAGAACGCCACCCTCTTGCGCACGCCCAACAACACACATCCAACACGGACCCGCTATCGTCAATGATGAAGATGCCACACTGCTCCACCTCTTGTCCCCTCTAGCCCACACCAGCTCTAAAATAATGCCCCCAAGAGGGAGCACGGCACGGAATATCCGTCATTCTCAGATCTGGGAGACTGAGATCTAGGGTTTCCCTCGGCACATCCCAAGCATGGTAACATAACCTACAATGATGATGCCTCAATGAGGAAACGACGTCCACGGCGCTGTAATTATCCACCATGACTGATGTCGGCAAAATTTTCACCAAAAGTCGCTGCACCCCAATCTCACTGCTGACTGGATCCGCATGCAGCCTTGCCATGTAGACTTATGACGCCACCGAAATGTCGGTAAAGCGGCTCCAGCCGCCCCACACTGTTCCCATCTCGTGTTGCTGACTGGCCGAAGCCACACCGCGATGGATCTGACTGGGAGGCCATAATAAGAAAGCCCAACGGATCACCCCGTCGGCCATCGGGGCACCGGCAACTACCGTATGGTCAAGGCTTATGCCCTGACAGCCGCACAAGGCCACCCCACACTAACCGCCCTAGCAGCCTCACGGGGGAGCCGCCGCAACCCGCCTGCCCTAGCACGTTTGCCGGGCACCACCACAACATCAGCCAACGTTGGCGGCAGCGGCCAAAGGAATTTGCCGGGGAGCAGGAGTTTTTTTCCGAATTCCCCGAATATCAATTTTTTATTGGGGAAAGGGGCACTATAGGAAATGCTGGGATAGCAGGCTCTGGTTTTACACCTATAAAACAACTACTTTCTTTTTTTTATAAACCTATATGATCACTACCTCTTCTCCTTAATTAATGGATGAGGTAAATATTTATCTATGTTTCAAAATAAATAAAATTATTGAAAAGAGTGCACGAGTCTCAACCAAGTACGGAGTAAAATATAGGGCATACCCTTGGTATATAAAACTGAAGACACTACCATTGTTTATGAAGATATTGCGCTCATAAATATCTTTGAAATATATCTCATATAAATGTTTCCAACGACAATACCATGCATGGCTTACCATTGATCTAAATATGACCAACCATGGCGTGTGCGCTGACCATGCTTCATGACACTGGTAGAAAAAGAGGCTTCCGTCCAGCCCCATTAGTCGCGAAACTGTAGGAACCACGACTAATGAAGTCTTTAGTCGCGGTTCGGCAGACGAACCGCGACCAAAGGCTTGGGCCAGGGCGCTCGGTGGCCAGCTGGTGCACGTGAGGGGCTTTAGCCGCGGTTGGCCAGGCCAACCGCGACTAAAGGTGCCCAAAGGCCTTTAGTCGCGGTTGGCCTGGCCAACCGCGACTAAATCTCCTCCCCTATATATACCAGTTCAGCGCACTCACTTAGCCATTTGGTGCCACTTCTCTTCACAAGGGGGTGTAGGTTTGCTTTTGGTTCCTCTTATGCACAAAAGGTGTTTGATGAAATGCCCAACAGCGTGAAACAAACATGATATGAAGTGTTGGAGCCACACTTGAGGTTCCTCCTCGATCGCGGTTAGCAACTTGAACCTTTCATGCATGTGTGTCATTGATAAAATATGCATGTGTGTTGTTCATTGTTTAATTTCTATTGTTTATAGCTAGTTACTTTAACAAATGCATGATGGTTAATTATATATTTTATATTATAATAATGCAGATGAATCGGCAATGGATGTACGGTAACCGACTCTCCCGCGAGTTCACTACGGGTTTGAAAGATTTCCTCGTAGTGGCTAATGCGAACAAGCAGAAGGGTTTTGTTATCTGTCCATGTGTTGACTGTAAGAATCAGAAGGGTTACTCTTCCTCAAGAGAAGTTCACCTGCACCTTCTTCGGCACGGTTTCATGCCAAGCTATAATTGTTGGACCAAGCATGGAGAAAGAGGGGTTATAATGGAAGAAGATGAAGAAGGGGATGATTTCATCGATGAAAGCTATCTTGCTCATTTCGGTGATACTTTCATGGAGGATGCTGAAGGTGAAGGGGAAGGTGAAGGGGTAGGTGAAGGGGAAGGTGAAGGGGAAGGTGAAGGTGAAGGTGAAGAAGAGGCACGTGATGAGACCGTTGATGATCTTGGTCGGACCATTGCTGATGCACGGAGACGCTGCGAAACTGAAAAGGAGAGGGAGAATTTGGATCGCATGTTAGAGGATCACAGAGAGTCGTTGTACCCTGGATGCGATGATGGTCTGAAAAAGCTGGGTTGCACACTTGATTTGCTGAAATGGAAGGCACAGGCAGGTGTAGCTGACTCGGCATTCGAAAACTTGCTGAAAATGTTGAAGAATATGTTTCCAAAGAATAACGAGTTGCCCGCCAGTACGTACGAAGCAAAGAAGGTTGTCTGCCCTCTAGGTTTAGAGGTTCTGAAGATACATGCATGCATCAACGACTGCATCCTCTACCGTGGTGAATACGAGAATTTGAATGAATGCTCGGTATGCACTGCATTGCGTTATAAGATCAGAGGCGATGACCCTGGTGACGATGTTGAGGGCGGGAAACCCAGGAAGAGGGTTCCCGCCAAGGTGATGTGGTATGCTCCTATAATACCACGGTTGAAACATATGTTCAGGAACAAAGAGCATGCCAAGTTGTTGCGATGGCACAAAGAGGACCGTAAGTCGGACGGGGAGTTGAGACACACCGCAGATGGAACGCAATGGAGAAAGATCGACAGAGAGTTCAAAGATTTTGCAGCTGACGCAAGGAACATAAGATTTGGTCTAAGTACAGATGGCATGAATCCTTTTGGCGAGCAGAGCTCCAGCCATAGCACCTGGCCCGTGACTCTATGCATCTACAACCTTCCTCCTTGGTTGTGCATGAAGCGGAAGTTCATTATGATGCCAGTGCTCATCCAAGGTCCGAAGCAACCCGGCAACGACATCGATGTGTACCTAAGGCCATTAGTTGATGAACTTTTACAGCTGTGGGGCAGACCTGGTTTCCGTGTGTGGGATGAGCACAAAAAAGAGGAATTTAACCTACGAGCGTTGCTTTTCGTAACCATCAATGATTGGCCTGCTCTTAGTAACCTTTCGGGACTGTCAAATAAGGGATACAATGCATGCACGCACTGCTTACATGAGACTGAAAGTGTACATTTGCCAAATTGTAAGAAGAACTTGTACCTTGGGCATCGTTGATTTCTTCCGAAAATTCATCCAGTAAGAAAGAAAGGCAAGCATTACAACGGCAAGGCAGATCACCGGCCGAAGCCTGCGGAACGCACTGGTGCTGAGGTATTTGATATGGTCAAGGATTTGAAAGTCATCTTTGGAAAGGGTCCTGGCGGACAATCAGTTCCGAAGGGAGCTGACGGGCACGCAGCCATGTGGAAGAAGAAATCTATATTCTGGGAGCTAGAATATTGGAAAGTCCTAGAAGTCCGCTCTGCAATCGACGTGATGCACGTTACGAAGAATATTTGCGTGAACCTCCTAAGCTTCTTGGGCGTGTATGGGAAGACAAATGATACAAAGGAAGCACGGCAGGACCAGCAACGTTTGAAAGACCCTGATGACCGGCATCCGGAATGGTTTCAAGGTCGTGCCAGCTATGCTCTGACCAAAGAAGAGAAGGTCATCTTTTTTGAATGCCTGAGCAGTATGAAGGTCCCGTCTGGATTCTCGTCCAATATAAAGGGAATAATAAACATGGCGGAGAAAAAGTTCCAAAACCTGAAGTCTCACAACTGCCACGTGATTATGACGCAATTGCTTCCGATTGCTTTGAGGGGGCTCTTGCCGGAAAATGTTCGAGTAGCCATTGTGAAGCTATGTGCATTCCTCAATGCAATCTCTCAGAAGGTAATCAATCCAGAAGATCTACCACGGTTACAGAACGATGTGATCCAATGTCTTGTCAGTTTCGAGTTAGTGTTCCCGCCATCCTTCTTCAATATTATGACGCACCTCTTGGTTCACCTAGTCGAAGAGATTTTCATTCTCGGTCCTGTATTTCTACACAATATGTTCCCCTTCGAGAGGTTCATGGGAGTATTAAAGAAATATGTTCGTAACCGTGCTAGGCCAGAAGGAAGCATCCCCAAGGGCTATGGAAATGAGGAGGTAATTGAGTTTTGTGTTGACTTTATTCCTGACCTTAAGCCGATTGGTCTTCCTCGATCGCGGCACGAGGGGAGACTAAGTGGAAAAGGCACGATCGGAAGGAAATCAACGACATGTATGGACGGCCATTCTCTGACTGAAGCACACCACACTGTACTGACCAATTCCAGCTTGGTGGCTCCATACTTTGAGAAACACAAGAATATTTTACGCTCGGACAACCCGGGGAAGCCTGAATCCTGGATTAGGAAGGCCCACATGGAGACTTTCGGCAGTTGGTTGAGAAAACATTTAATGAATGACAATGATGTTGTAGATCAGCTGTACATGTTGGCCAAGACACCATCTTCGACTATAACGACTTTCCAAGGGTACGAGATAAATGGGAATACATTTTACACGATCTCCCAAGATAAAAAGAGCACCAACCAAAACAGTGGTGTCCGCTTTGATGCAGCAACCGAGAATGGGCAAAAGGTCACATATTATGGTTACATAGAGGAGATATGGGAACTTGACTATGGACCCTCCTTTAAGGTCCCTTTGTTCCGGTGCAAATGGTTCAAGCTAACAGGAGGTGGGGTAAAGGTGGACCAGCAATAC
>NC_041386.1:677549353-677565021 GCF_002162155.2 Triticum dicoccoides | reverse complement strand
TCCCTCGCCCACCGCGCCGCCTCTCGCCCGCCCTCAACGCCGCCGGCCGGCCTCGCTGCCCTCAACGCTGCCGGCCGGCCTCGCCGCCCTCAACGCCGCCCCCCAATCCACCTCGGGCCGCCGGCCTCGCCGCCCTCAACGTTGTACAGAGAGCGATGATCGAGAGAGAGAGAGAGAGAGAGAGAGAGAGAGAGAGAGAATTTTTTTTGTTCTTTTTAATTTTAACTAGTTAATTAGTTTAAAAAAATGGTAAAATAACTTAAAACTTGATAATTAACAAAAAAACCGTAAAATTTGATAATTAACAAAAAAAACGTATATACGGAGAGGGGGCGGCGAGGGGGGCGGCGATGCGCGCGGTTATAAATGTGTGTTGTCCTCGCCTCCCTCTCCGTGACGCCGTCGTCTGCCGCCCCGTCTCGCGCTCTACCGCGACACCCTCTCCCACCCCTTCCTCGCCCCCTCCTTTTGCCACCGCCCTTTCGCCACCGCCACCGCCACCGCCCCCCTTCTTCACTTAATTAATTTGTTTTTACTACATGTTTTCAGGACTGACATAATGGCGGACGATAGAGCTGACCCGATTATGGACAACTATGATCCGGACGGTGAAGCACATATGTTCGGCATCATAAACGGCGATATTCTATATGTGCCGACCGGACAAGAAGAAGATGATATCTCTTCTTATCTGAACCTTGACGGTGAAGGTGAAGGGCGCCATCAGCAAGATGATGCCGAACAAACGTCGATAAACGACGATCTTCAAATGGAAGTAGCAACCACCTCCGGCGCCGAGGTATATATATATACATTGAGCCTCTGGTGATACAAACTAACTGATTTGAATAAATATGTGTGGACTAACGCGCGCGACTCTCTTTCTTATTTTAGCCCTCGGCCGGATCGTCGAAACAATCAAGTATGTCGTCAAAGCGTGGCGCAACCAAGACGATGAAACAAGGAGAAACATGCACCATCGAGGTTGTCGACAGTGCAACCGGCAGGCCGCTGGAGCCCCGCAAGAACGCCACCAAGTTTGTCAACCAATGCGGAGCCATTGTTAGAGACAACGTCTCGATCACCGTCCAGGAGTGGAATAAGCCAAAGAAGGCACGAATTGCTGGTTTCACTTTTGTCGATAAGAGAACAAAAAAAGATTGCTTCAAAAAGCTTATGGAACATTTCGTTCTACCTCCGGAATACAACAAATTCGATGAGGAGGGTAACAAGATTGAGGAAAACAAGGAGAGGAGGAGGCTAGTCAAACAGTTCGCTCTTCATAAGATGGCCGACGCATTCCGGAAATTCAAGCAAAATCTAGCCCATGACTTTGTCAAGCAGAACAAGACTCCGGATTTCAAAGGACAATATGAGAAACTGAAACATGATTGGCCAGAATTTGTGAAGCAAAAGAAATCAGAGCAGTTCATTCAAATATCGAAAAAATAAGGAAAATGCGGCTAAGAAGGAGTACAATCATATTATGGGGCCAGGAGGGTATCGCCTTTGGGAGCCTAGGTGGGAGAAGATGGAGAACGAGCTGAGGGCGCGAGGAATCCGTCCAGGTACGGAGGGATGGGACCCAAGGGCCAAAAGCTGGTGGTACGGGCATGAGGGAACGCTGAACCCGGAGACAGGGGACTGTGTTTACCGGGGCAAAATAATTAAACCCACCCAAGCCCTTATTGACGCAATGAGGGATGCTCAAGAGGGGAAGATCAAGTTCAACAGAGAGAACGACGCGCTGACAAAAGCCCTCGGGAATCCTGAACACGGAGGACGTGTACGAGGCATGGGGCACATTCCGTGGAAAATAGGGTTCCCCCAGAACGATGACCCGTACGGTTACAGAAGCCGGAAGAGAAAGATGGATCGGGAAGCGGATGTTGTGGCGCGGTTGGCATCGGAAATGGATGTGATGAAGAAAACCGTGAGTGTACTAGTAGCCAAACGAGATGCAGCTCGGGCGCAGCATGAAGATCATCCAGCGGATCTCAGAAGCCAGCAGCGGAGAAGCAGTGTGGCTTCCACGGAGGCCCCACCGGCTGGTGCAGATGCACCGACGATCGAAATTACTGCACCGGAACCTCTGGTGGTCGAAATTACTGCACCGGAGCCTCTGGTGGTCGAAATTACTGCACCGGAGCCTCCTCGCTACCCCGTGGACGATATAAAGGAGATGAAAGAATGTCATCTGTATTATCCTATCGGGAACATGTCCGTGAAGGTAGCCATCGGCAGTGCTTTACCATGTTTACCTGGAGCACTCCACCACAACACCCCCATTCAAGATGGCTATGCTCGTGTCACGGTGGAGGACATAGTCCAAGGGTTTGAGGACCTGGAGATTGACATTGCTACACCTGAAGGGGAGAAAAGACTTGGAGATGTCAAGCGCCATTTCATTCTATGGCAAAAGAAGTTTATCAAGTTTCCAGGCGAGGCGCCAAGGACAACAAGTCCACCCCCCTACGGTGGTGGCGGTTCACCTACACCTCCGTCACGTCAGCCGACGCCCCCCAGTCCACAACATCCGGCGGGTGATCAGACGCCGCCCCCCAGTCCTCGTCCGGCGGGTGATCAGACGCCGCCCCCCAATCCACCTCCGGCAAAGAAGCAGAAGCAGTCCTGGATTATTAACCCGGACCCTTATGTACCTAAGACCACAAAGGTACCAGAGCCATCATTGAAGCCTCTCCCCACAAGGCCTTGGGAACGTAGTGCCGAGGAAACTGCCGCGGCCGCGGCTGCTGATCATGAGAAATGGAAGGCGGACTGCAAGAAGAAAAGAGAGCCCGAGCCCAAGCCAGTATTTTCTGATGAGCAAAAGAAGTGGGCTAAGTCATTTTTGAGCACAGCGTCCCAAGCCGCGAAGAATCTGCCTGACGACTATGCACGTGAACTTCGTAGGCAGGCACTCATGTTGAAGGAGAAGAAAGAGCGGGCGGAGAACCAGGAGAACAAAGCCTTGGAGGAGGCCGAGAAAACGGAATTAGAAAATAAAAAAGCGGGAAACGAGTTGCCCAGCTTGGGGAACAAAGTAAACAATCGATTGCCCCGCTTATAGTGAAAGCCGCCGGTCCGGATGACCCCGATATCATAGCAGCTGCGGCAGCACATGGATTGACTGTAACGAGTGCCAGAGAACAAGCGGCCAACTTAGGTATTACTCTTCGTGAACTGTTAGGCCTTGATGAGGCGCCCGTGAAGGAGGTAGTAATTACATATGTGAAGAATGGGCCTCTCGTCGAGCCTGCGCAGGAACAGGATCTACCTCCACAAATGAAAGGTCTGCTGAAATGGTACAAGGGTTACATAAAAAATAAAAACGCCAAAGAATATATTTATGCGGAAGTTAGATATGAGCATCACTTCAAACATTACTATGTACAAATTCATCTGAGTGAATTGTTCCAGCTTTTCAATCTTCGCGAGCTCGACAAATCTATCATCAGTTGCTACGTTCTGTAAGTGATTTATTTCTACCCCATCTCGTTCATATTGCCTGCACTATATATATGTCCTAACTATATTGTTGTGTCCGCTATTATACATGCAGAATGAAGATTAAGGAATGCAGAGTAAGGAACATCCATAATGTTGGGTTCATTGACCCACACATCGTTAATGGATATGTGTTGGAGCATCACCCCGCCGACATGGAGGCAGACCTGTGGCAGTTTCTTACAAAGCAGGAACTCAAAAGTGATATTCTATTTCCTTACCATTTTGGGTGAGTGTTTCTGTCTTGAGCACATTCTCTTTTGTTTACTCCATGCATGGTATGTGGCCAGCTAATCGATGAGTTATGCATGACGTACTGTGCATGTATTGTGTCCGCAGGTTCCACTGGATTCTGCTAGTAATTAAAGTTGACACCTCAGAATGTCTCGTCCACGACTCTCTGAATAAGGATCCAAAGCTTTGGGTCGACATGAGAAGAATGCTGCAGAAGTAATTATTTTCATTCATTTGCGCTCTATATCGATCGGCCTATTTCGTTCATTTCCTAATATCAAGTAACTAATAACTCTCTTGTTTATTTAATTTTCTTTGCCTCGTAGGGTTTGGAGACGGTTCGTAGATACAAAGGTCGGTGAATTCAAAAAAGAGCTAGAATTCAAAAGGGCAAAGGCTAAGAATGGTGAGGATATTCAGCCAGCGGGGACCAATTTATGTGCATACTATGTCTGTGAGATGATCCGGAGATACACCTCTGAGCGGGTTCCGAGTGATACCAATGCTCAGAGGAATAACCTCCGGATGATGCTTAGTCCAGAAGCTCGCTTCCGACCACTTCAAGAGGAACTAGCTGGATGGTTCAGGAGGGAAGTCCTCCATCCTAAAGGAGAACACCATTACGAGGACGTAGAACTTTATATGCATTAAATTATGTATGGAAACTTGCTCAAAATTGTATATGGTCATCCGATGATATTGAATATATATTGTATATTCCTCTTGAATTCTTTTTGGTTCTAATTTCAAATTTGTTTGAAATTGTGCATTCATATGCATGTATGTAGTACCGTAGAATATGTGAAACTCCTTCAAAATTAAAATAAAGCACAAAAGAAATAAAACAATACAAATTAAACAGAAAACAGGTTTAGGGGGGGGGGCTAAAACCTTAAACCTGCGGCGGCCTTTAGTCGCGGTTGGTCAGAAGAACCGCGACTAAAGGTCCTCCGCCCCGATGGCCACCTGGCGCCCACGTGGACGGACCTTTAGTCGCGGTTCTTAAGCAACCGCGACTAAAGGGTGGGGCCTTTAGTCGCGCCCGTTCGGTCGCGGTTGCGCAACCGCGACTGATGGCAGTTGCGAACCGCGACCAAAGGCCCTTTTTCCACCAGTGTGAGTCATAGAGTTTCAGCACTTTGAGCTCCGACACAAACCTTCTTAACAAATAATCTAAACAAATAATAAGGATACGAGCTTCAGAATACGATACATTGAAAATGTAATTCCTAGTAGTAGAGAGGATGAGCTTGTGCTGTCCTGGGCCTGTTCGCGGCTAGCCCAAGGAGACAAAGATGTTTCTGAATTCTAGGTATAGGAGATATATATGAAGTTCAATTCTCCTACACAGTTTTCTTTTCGTTTGCAATTTTCCACCAGCGTTCGATCCTGATACACGTGATGTAGTTTTAGTTACAGTCGACCCTCGGGCTAAAATAACTTTTCTAATGACATGACTAATTAATTACATCCTATGCCTAGCCGGTACAACACTTTATGGCACCAAATATTCAAGAGAAGAACACAAAGTCACTTTGATGTAAGCACCACCCTTCTCGTGTATACATTACCCAATCTCCGTCAAACTAGAAGCAAGCTCTGTCTATGGATCAAACATGTTTTAGAGAATTGGCTGAGAATCATAAGAGAAGAATAAATAAAACTGCATTGAGCTAGCAGGACATACCATGCTATCTGTTACCTCAAGATAAAAGAACTCTACAGACTTCTTTCGACCAAATCTGCTGGCACCACTGTAAGTTGTTAGTTTTCCAAGACTTTAGGCAGGCGATGGAGTTCCACAAGTTGCTCAGCCTAAGGATTTGAGCTATAGTTTAGCTCCTCCTCATAGTTTGCAGTTAGCTGCCAGAGAACTTGCATAAGGGCACAGAAGGAAATCATGTTTCTGGGTTTTAGTCAGTTGGCCACATAAGGGGCAGAGTTGATGCCTGAATAATCTATGAACGATGACACTTGGTGTCTTTTCTCTACTACTTTAAAAAAGAGTATTGTTCTTTTTCCTCTCCGGCAGAGTGCTTCATCCAACATTCCATATTTTTCCTATGACCACACTACCAGAAACTGCTCTTTTCCCCACGGCCAAAAACCTACAGGAAAATACCAATTACCGTCAGGAAAATATTTCCTATCCGTAAGCCAACATGCAAAGTCCTCCAGGAATAAAATGACAGGGAAATTTGTTAATGCCCGACGGTAAACCGACAGGAAATATTTTCCTGACGACAGATTATGTCGGCCACCCTCGGGGAAATCTTAATGTCAATCAGATTTAGAGGACACTCGTTGTGGCAGCCAACCGATAGGAAAATGGCACACATCCGCCAGGAAAATAATTTGTGCCGAGCATGACCCCATTATACCCAAATCCACATCATATCTTCGTACATGGATCCAAAATCAGTGTACACATACAACATATCAATCCATTAATCCATTCATATGATCCAACATCTCGTAGTTGACATCCGAAAGTGTAGTTGCTCAACAACAGTCAGATCACAACTGGGTGAAGCGGAGGAGACGGAGAGAGGAGACAATGGGGAATTGTCCAAGACCTTCTAGGGCTTCTGTTTATCTCTATGGGCTTATTTTTTCCTGAAAATGAGTTGGCGCGAGTGTAAGGAAGTTTCATAATCCTTGAGGCGCCAAGGAAAAAAAATTGGCGCAGGCTAAGAATTTTCAGTGCCAGAGCCCATTTTGCAGCAGTGCAATGGCGGGCTGTGCCTAAAATAATTTTTGTGAGCGTTGCGCACTCACAGGGAAACATATTTTCCTGTGGGGCATAATTGTCCATACAGTAAAATAGGTAGTTTTCATGTGGCCTCAAGTTTGCCCGCCAGGAAATTTTTTATTCCTGTGAGAGGATTTGGGCCTCACAGAAAAGTACCGCACCTACAGGAAAGGCACGGTTTCTGGTAGTTCCATTCCTTGAAAACTGCATTAATTGTCCCATATTTTAGGGTCCCGATAACTGCCATATGTGTGGTGTGGGCAGGAACCCGCCCGCACGCCTCGTGTGGCATGGACAGGAACCCGCCCGCACGACCGCGTGCGGGCGCGCAATTGCACAGCCCGCACGTCCGATGTGTGGCATCCCCGCCCACACGACCCCGTTCGGGCCAGACGACCCCGCTGCCCGCACGACCCAGCCGTTCCCGGCCTCCAATCGATCCGCACTCTCGACTGCCACCATTGTCCCCTACCTCTCGAACCCCTACCTCCATTGCCGGCCTTCTCTGGTTGCCATGGCAACCAGAGGAGATCCGTAGGGGCTTCCCAACGCAAACCACACCCCAACCCTCCCCCACCCCCGCGCCCACTCCAACCCCGCCCTCCCAAGACGATCAGCTAAAAGCAGGTGAAAATCTCTCGATCTCATACTGCTTCTCATCTTTCTTATGGGCAGAAAATTGTAAATTTACAGATGAAGGTGGCGACTGGATACAAGCTATAGGGGTAAAACACTACATGGTTCTGTGTATCTGTGCATTTGCCCTGCAGAATACACCAGATCTGCCATGTACTACGCTTGAGATTACCTTAAGTTCCTAGTTCGCTTGACGCAAGTAGTTGGTAATGAAATGGATTAGTAGGAGTCCCTAAAAAAAGGAGAGGAATGTCAAATTTGAAATAAAGGGGGTGGGAAAAACTAATTGCCACTTGTGTCTAACGTCAGTTGCCACCTTTCGTTGTCACTGACTGCCACCATGTTAACATGTTGCTTGCCAATCTATTGTAGTGGTTGTTGCCATCGAATCAAACAGATAGCTAGCACCCAATTTTAGAAAAAAGAGTGTGGATGTGCATGTCCTACTTGCCGCGATGTGTTGGTTGCCTACGCATGAAAATGTGATAACACTGACGTGTTATCTTCTACGTGCAAGCAGCAGAAGAATATAATTTTTGTGGATTATTGATGCGTTCTTGTTCATGCAGTGATTGAGAACACATTGGAAGAAATGAGACGTGGAAAAGATGAATCACGAAGATGGCGCTGATACTTGGGGTTCTCAAAGGCCAGAAACGCCCCTTGGGATGCATCAGAGTACAGTCAGTGTATTTCTGCAGGGGCGTTGCTGCCACTACTAGAACAATATGCAGGCATTGGTATGATGCGTGATAACAACGGAAAAGAACAGTTGCCATGTTCGCAACGATGACGATGACATTCTACTTATGTCATACACTGTCATTTTTTCCCAGGTTGTTATGACCAAAACACACTCAGGGGGCCTCTGTGGCAAGTTCAGTCACAGGGCGCTAACACTGAAAAATGTACGGGCAGCCAACTTCAACTAGCTAATATGGCTAATCAAGGTAACGCATACAAAAAAGAACACATACTGGTCTAGACATGAAAAATAAACTTGCAAAGGTTGGCAAAAGACTCACGAGTTATGACGAGGGAAAATGCAGAGCCTTCATGCAGCACGTGGCATCAGGCAACACCCATGTACCTGCCGTCGATGTCATACGCAGGTGAGTCCATAAAAAAGTGAAGTTGCGGACGGTGAATTAACAGGAGCATAGTTGACAACTGCAGTTGCCATGACTGGACAACTGCACTTGCCATGAATAAATAACTGAGTTGTCATCCCTGGACAACTGTTGTTGCCCTCGAAGAACAACTGCAGTTGCCACGGAAGGACAACTGCAGTTGCCATGCCAGGACAACTGCAGTTGCCATGCCAGCACAAATCGCAGTTGCCATGTATTGACCAACTACTACGATGCTTGCAGGTTATTACGGTGGTGATACCCCGGCAAACGTCTCGTGGCAAGCTTCACAGATTGCAGATAGAGTACGTCAATTTGGTGTTACAGACCACACAAGATGGGCACATGCAGCACAACAAGGTAAGGAAAAAAATTGAACCACAAAAGAGCACTACATTTGTTTTTGTGGCAAAAAATAGCACGTGACGAAAGAGAAGGTTTGTAGCAGTGATGGTGGACAAAATCAAGCATAAAACGCTAACAAGCGGTTGTGTGCAATGAGTCATATATTGTCTTCGGAAATTTGCCAACTGCTAAAAGCATGTGTGCAGCACTAATGGTTGATCGCATTTGCCTAGTGAGATCAAGCCTAGAATGCAAAAGTTTTGATGCTAGAACACAGTGGTTGCCATGTATTGGTAGCAGTATTTGCCATGTATGGAGGAATGCAGCTGCCATGCATATAAAATCCAAGTTTTCGTACTAAAAATGAGCTGGTTGTCGTGCATTGGCAAACAATAGTTGCCATGTTTGTTGGACTATAGCTGCCATGACTGGACAACTGCAGTTGCCATGCATGTCCACACACAGACTCACGGCTTGCTGTTTGAATGATGTCATGCCAAATCACTCGAAGTTGATGTGATCCATTGCGATAAACATGTTATTCAAGCGATATCTTACTCTCGTACCTGTTTTTCTATTACAGGGCCTACAACTATAGTGAACAGCGGCATGGGGACATCTACTGCGGGGAGCTCTGAGCGCACGGAAGACGCATTCCACCAGCCAACAGACAATCATGCCGCAAACAATGCCGAATCAGAGTCGGAAATGGCAATCATTCCGGCAATGCCGACATGCACCCCTTTGAACACAAGCACCGGCAACACTCAAGTAGATGAAACTGCTGCCCATACTGAAGTGAATGATGAAACTGATGATGAAGCACAAGGGGATGAAGATGATGGGCAATCAGAGATCGTGGTACCACAACCACCGTAGTTGGGCAGAGATTTGAATCATTTGAAGAAGCAAAGGAATTGTACCAGACATATGCAAAGTTCCATGGGTTTGTGGTCAACACTGAATACCATAGGAAAATTAAGAAAACTAACGAGTATAGCAGAGGTGAGATGAGGTGCCACAAGACACGAAGGAACAAGAAGGGGAAAGGTGTTGCGCCTGTCGTTCCGGAACAAAAGAGAGGTATCATTCTCAAGACGGGGTGCCCTGTCCGGTGTAAGCTAAACGTAGATGGAACATAGTATGTGGTCACTGAATATTTTGATGAGCACAACCACAAACTCATAAAGAAGTTCGACCTGGTAAAATTTCTGACCGCCCACAGAGGATTCACCCCCCTCGAAAGGAAATTCATAAAGCTGCTACATGTTTGTAATGTCGGTCCATCAAGAATGGTCCAGATACTATCACTCATCCACAGCAAAAAGGGGACTCTGATCAGCATGCCCTACATACCAGCTGACGTCACAAACCTAAGGCAAAGTACTGTAGAGAGAGCAAGTTGGCTGACATAGAGGCCACAATGGCCTACTTTGATGAGAAAGTGAAGGAAGATCCAGATTTCTTCTACAGGATAAGGTTGGACGATGAGGACTGGGTCAGGAACATGTATTGGGTGGATAGTGCTGCAAGGAGAGCCTACAAACATTTCCGAGATTGCATTTCATTCGACGCGACGTATCTAACTATTATGTACAAGATGCCACTACTAGGGAAAAGCCTAGCAGCAGCGCGGGTTTTGGGCCTATTAGTAGCGCGGGGGCCGGCGCTACTAATAAGGCGCTACAGATAACGTATAGCAGTAAAACCCCGCGCTACTACTACCAGCGCGGGTTTCTTTTGAATTTTTTCAAAAAAATATTTTGATTTTTCCCTAATTTTCAAATTTCTGAATTATTAACCTCAAATCTCTAATCACCCCTCATCGCTGCTCAATTTAATCTCTAATCACCCCTCATCATTCCAAATCATCTAACTTCCCGGACGGTCACCCATCCTCTCACTACTTCAGCCTGAGCACGCTTAACTTCTGGGTTCTATTCTCCCTCGTTTCCAAGTCCGCACTTGTTGTTTTCCTGACAATAGTAAGATGTCAATCCTATTAACCTCAGGAATTTAGCTTGAGCATGAAGTCACATATTTCACTATTTGAGTTTGAAACTATTATTCTAAAAAATTAGTAACACTAATATTTCTTGAATAATTAGTTTGACCATAGTTTGACCACAGTTTGGCCATAGTTTGACTAGATTTGACCAAAATTCAAAAAAACTAAAATTATTATTTAGTAACACTAATATTCTAGAATAATTAGTTTGACCATTGTTTGACCATAGTTTGACCACGCAGTTTGAATTTTTTTCAATTTTTTCCACTCTAGATCTTAAAAGCCCCGTAACCTTTTTTCTGTTTGGTTTTTGAGGATTTCGAGTAGATGATTTTTCATATAAAAACATTTTAATCCGAGTTAGTATGTAAAAGTATGCCCATTTTTACAAATTCTTGAGAGATTTTGCAAATAAAGTCGAAATTCATATTTGCAAATTTTCCCAACAACTAGACCACATATCACATGGGAAACTTACTTTCTTTTATTTTTTTTACATTTTCATCATTTTCTTTTATTTTTTTAAAAAACTGAAAAGGCGATCCACAGGGGGGGTAGAGTTTGAAAATGGGACCTTTAGTAGTAGCGCGGTTTTTTACCCCCTCGCTACTACTATGGCACCACTTAGTAGTAGCGAGGGCTAAAAACCAACACTACTGCTATCAAACTTAGTAGTAGCGAGGTTCTAAAAACCTGCGCTAATACTATGGCATGTCCCGGGGGCACGGTAGAGACCGCTTAGTAGTAGCGATGGTTAAAAACCCGCGCTACTGCTATCAACTTAGTAGTAGCAAGGTTTAAAAACCTCCGCTACTGGTAAGTAGCAGTAACCCTAGCTACTAGTAACTTTCTGTGTATAGGCTTTTCCCTAGTAGTGTGCCATGCGCTCCATTCATAGGAATAAATAACCACAATCAGTCGTTGCAGTTCGGCTACGGGCTCGTTCGGAACAAAGACACGGATGGGTACGTTTGGCTGTTCAAGACCTTCGTGGAGTACATGGATGGACTTGCTCCGACGAACATAATAACAGACCAGGATTTTAGCATGCGTGCAGGCATAGAGGAGGTCTTTCCGTTGGCAGTGCACAGGCACTGCTGGTGGCACATTATAAAGAAGGTTGAGGAGACGCTAGGACCGTTCTTTGCTGACCGTCCGGAGCTGCACAAGGCATTCGAGATGTGCGTGGACCACAGCTTGACGGTGGAGGAGTTTGAAAGGAGCTGGATGGTCATGACTGAAACATATCAAGTACAAGACAACGAGACTCTTGCTAGCCCGTGGGAGAAGCGAATGTACTGGGTGCCGGTCTACTTCATGCAGTGCTTCGTCCCATTTCTGCAGACTATGCAGCGCAGCGAGGGGTTCAATGCTGTTTTGAAGCGGTATGTGAGCCCTGGCAACTCATTGCTACAGTTTGCGAAGCAGTACACAGCTTTCCAACAAAAAATACTGGGATCTGAGCTACAGCAAGAAGCAAACACCGTGCTAAAGCAGCCAAAATTGCTAACGTATTTACCGATGGAGAGGCAAATGAGCAAGATATACACCAACAAGATCTTTAACAAGTAAGTTAGTTGCGTTACAGTCTTATTTGCGCAAAGCACGAAGGCAGTAGGTGCCATATAAAATGCAATGCAGTTGCCATGATATGTGGTTGTCAATCGTTGCGCACGCGAACTTGCGGCGGCGACGCTCTGTTTTTTGTAACGCCAGACTACGTCCGATCGCCGGATTTGCGGCGTCTTTTGAGAGCGGGAACGACCAAGTTTAAATTTTCCGCATCCTGGGACCGGCGCATGGGGGCGTGACTGGGAGCTAGGTCGCCCCCAGGGGCCGAACTAGCACCGTCACGCCCCCATACCGCTCTATTTAGGCGCCCTGGGGGTCCGAACGGCTGGAGATGCCCTTAGGGTTCCCCGCCTATTCGAAACGCATAGCAGCACACGTTCCAGATCTAGCACAGAGACGTGGGGAAGGGAAGGATGAACCCCTGGCCAGATCTAGTGGTGGCGCCGGTGATCATGCACACGCCTGTTGCTGATTCGGCAAAGTATAGTGGTGTGGAGAAGTCACGGAGGTCCTCCTGGGCCAGATCCTCATGTTCTTCGTTTTTTTTTGTTTGATTTCGTTTTGATTCACTCTCTTTATGAATTAATTAGGACAAAATTGCACGTATTTTTCTCAGACCAAACCTGCTAAGGGCATGTTCAATGCAAGGCGCCTAAACAGACGCTTCAGCAGTAATAAAAAAAGAAATTTTATACATAGCGCCTGTGTGGAGTCCCATCCTCCAACGCCTGTACCTAAGCGCCTGCCTTCCCGTCAATTGATTTTGTGCGGCGAAAAGAACGGAGCGGTCGACGCCTCGGCTGGCATCGGCGCCACATTTTTTCCTTCGATCGACTGGGATTCTAGTATAACTGCTAGGAAATAAATCCTAGCGCCCTTTGTTAGCGCCCGCGTTGGAGATGCCCTAAGAGCATTACAATTGTTAGCTTTCCAACATCCTTCTCAAAAAAAAAACATAAGGAAGGCAGGCCATGTAGTTCTACAAGTCTCTCGGGCTGAGATTTGTGCATTTCTAACCGATTCCCAATAAATAGTAGAGTATCAGGTGAAGTAAACTCTTAGTGGAGTAAATTTACTTCATTAAGTTTTGGCCGGACCTAGCCGATCCCCTAAATTTAGCGGAGTAAACTTACAATTGGTTTTATGCATTTCATCGAACACTTGGCGAGCGCACTCCGGCGATGGCGGACAAGGCCGCGATGTAGCTCTCGCCGGATATAACTCCAACAGCATGCTCTCCTCCGCCGTGATATTGTACTGGATGTACCGCATGTTCATGCCCAACACAGGCTGCAGCGAGCAGCGGCCACGACCACGACCTATCTCGTACTGCAAACGTCCCATTCTGGCCACAGATTTTCGTACACTGCAAGGAATCTTGTCATTGTCGTACTCATACGGAGTACTACAAAACGAAATATAGCTGACAAGGCGGAAGGCGCCACGCCGCCGGAGCCGACCAGACACCAACCACACACATCCGAATCGGCAAACGCCAGCTTGCCACTCGCAGCAGCGGCGGCGGCCACAACCACGACCTCTCTCGACATGGATTCAACAGAGCATGCGGGCACGGCGGATCTCAGCACTGCGGCGTGGCGCACCCACGCTGTGTGCGGCACGCAGTAGCTGGTGCCCCGCCGTGCCGGGCGGCACCGGTACCACCCTCCTCTCGTCCGCCTCTTGCTCCACGGTGGCGGTGCCGCGGCTGAGGCAGCCGTCCTTTCCCGCTGTAGCGGGCACCCCGTCCCCCTAGTTTCCAATTAGCTGCCACACCCCCATTGCCAAGGGGAGGACAACAAGTGCCTCAGTGTTTCAGCCAACAGGCCACAGAGATGGCAGAGTTGAGGACTGAATAAGCCATGCACAATGTTGTTCGACATTTTTGTCACTGAAATGACCTTGACCTTGAGGTGGGGAAACATGCCATGTCGCCGTTACCACTCTAAATTGTTGTAGAAGCATAGAAAACAGGAATCCTTTGTGCCACAGAGAGTCAGGATGCCGATCTTGGATCGTCTGCTGTCTGTTCATTGATTGATTTATCACTTTCACTGGTGGAAAAACAGGCTTCCGTCCAGCCCCATAAGTCACGAAGCTGTAGGAACCGCGACTAATGGGACCTTTAGTCGCGGTTCTGGAGGTGAACCGCGACCAAAGGCCTGGGCCCAGGGCGCTCGGTGGCCAGCTGGCGCACGTGAGGGTCTTTAGTCGCGGTTGGCCAGGACAACCGCGACTAAAGGCCTTCGGGCACCTTTAGTCATGGTTTGCCAGGCCAACCGCAACTAAAGCCCCTCCCCTATATATACCCATCCAGCAGCCAACACTTAGCCATTTGGAGCCATTCTCTTCACAAGTGGGTGTAGGTTTGCTTTTGGTTCCTCTTATGCACATAAGGTGTTTGATGAAATGCCCCAAGAGCATGAAACAAACATGACATGAAGTGTTGGAGCCACACTCCTCGATCGCGGTTAGCAACTTGATGAACCTTTGATGTGCATTGATAAAATATGCATGTGTGCAGTTCATTGTTTAATTTATATTGTTTGTAGCTAGTTAGTTTAACAAATGCATGATGGCTAATTATATATTTTATATTATAATAATGCAGATGAATCGGCAATGGATGTACGGTAACCGACTCTCCGGCGAGTTCACTACGGGTTTGAAAGATTTCCTCGTAGTGGCTAATACGAACAAGCAGGGTTTTTTTTGTTAAGATAAGAAAACGATCAGTACATCATGCGATGATCCAAAGCGCCACATTGTGCTTTCAGGGAAAAGAAACATCGTGGGAGTGGAGGACAAGACAGACATGTCAGAAGATTATAATATGTTTGCTGAAATTCCGCCCTTCAAAGTGAACACCGACCCAAGCATTAAGTTAAATGATGAGGATGCTCCATGGATACGGCACAATCGTAAGCAAGCAGGGACACAAGGGAAGAAATGATGTGTAATAATTTATTGTACCAAACTTTGTTGAATGGATCATGTGAATTATATTACCCGTGATGTGTTTGGTGTCCATTTTCGAATGATACATGAAATTTGGAGTGATGTAGTCCATGACGCTCTGCAGAGTCCGGCCGTACCACCATAGCCGACGACCGGCCTCTGGTATATTATTTTGAATTGAATTAGTTTTATTTTTCTGAATTTTTTGATATATTATTTGTATTTTTAACATTTTGAATTGAATTAGTTTTATTTTTCTGAATTTTTTGATATATTATTTGTATTTTTAACATTTTGAATTGAATTAGTTTTATTTTTCTTAATTTTTTGATATATTATTTGTATTTTTAGAATTTTGAATTGAATTAGTTTTATTTTTCTGAATTTTTTGATATATTATCTGTATTTTTAGAATTTTGAATTGAATTAGTTTTATTTTTCTGAATTTTTTGATATATTATTTGTATTTTTAACATTTTGAATTGAATTAGTTTTTTTTTCTGAATTTTTTGATATATTATTTGTA
>NC_041386.1:677547659-677548383 GCF_002162155.2 Triticum dicoccoides | reverse complement strand
CGCCGCCCCCTTTCGCCCTAGTACGCCGCCCGCCGGCCTCCCTCGCCCACCGCGCCGCCTCGCTGCCCTCAACGCCGGCGGCCGGCCTCGCCGCCCTCAACGCCGGCGTTGATCGAGAGAGAGAGAGAGAGCAGAGAGAGAGAGAGCAGAGAGCAGAGAGAAAGAGCGATGATCGAGAGAGAGAGAGAGAGCAGAGAGAGAGAGAGCAGAGAGCAGAGAGAGAGAGAGAGAGAGAGCAGAGAGAGAGAGAGAGAAAGAGCGATGCATTAAATCATGTATGGAAACTTGTTCAAAATTGTATATGGTCATCCGATGATATTGAATATATATTGTATATTCCTCTTGAATTCTTTTTGGTTCTAATTTCAAATTTATTTGAAATTGTACATTCATATGCATGTATGTAGTACCGTAGAATATATGAAACTCCTTCAAAATTAAAATAAAGCACAAAAGAAATAAAACAATACAAATTAAACAGAAAACAGGTTTAGGGGGGGCTAAAACCCTAAACCTGTGGCGGCCTTTAGTCGCGGTTGGCCAGAAGAACCGCGACTAAAGGTCCTCCGCCCCGACGGCCGCCTGGCGCCCACGTGGACGGGCCGTTAGTCGCGGTTCTTAAGCAGCCGCGACTAAAGGTGGGGGGCTTTAGTCGCGCTTATTTGGTCGCGGTTGCGCAACCGCGACTAATGGCAGTTGCGAACCGCGACCAAAGGCCTTTTTT
>NC_041386.1:677543722-677547649 GCF_002162155.2 Triticum dicoccoides | reverse complement strand
AGAGAGAGAGCAGAGAGAGAGAGAGAGAGAGAGCAGAGAGAGAGAGAGAGAGAGAATTTTTTAACTAGTTAATTAACAAAAAAAACGGTAAAATTTGATAATTAACAAAAACGGTAAATAACTTAGTTTAACAAAAACGGTAAATAACTTAAAACTTGATAATTAACAAAAAAACCCGTAAAATTTGATAATTAACAAAAAAAACGTATATACGGAGAGGGGCGGCGAGGGGGGCGGCGATGCGCGCGGTGTTTTTTTAGGGATCGAGAGGGGACGGCGAGGGTTATAAATGTGTTGTCCTCGCCTCCCCTCTCCGTGACGCCGTCGTCTGCCGCCCCGTCTCGCGCTCTACCGCGACACCCTCTCCCACCCCTTCCTCGCCCCCTCCTTTTGCCACCGCCCTTTCGCCACCGCCACCGCCACCGCCCCCCTTCTTCACTTAATGGGGCGCCAGTGAAGGAGGTAGTAATTACATATGTAAAGAATGGGCCTCTCGTCCAGCCTGCGCAGGAAAAGGATCTACCTCCACAAATGAAAGGTCTGCTGAAATGGTACAAGGGTTACATAAAAAATAAAAACGCCAAAGAATATATTTATGCGGAAGTTAGACATGAGCATCACTTCAAACATTACTATGTACAAATTGAACTGAGTGAATTGTTCCAGCTTTTCAATCTGCGCGAGCTCGATAAATCTATCATCAGTTGCTACGTTCTGTAAGTGATTTATTAATTTCTACCCCATCTCGTTCATATTGCCTGCACTATATATATGTCCTAACTATATTGTTGTGTCCGCTATTATACATGCAGAATGAAGATTAAGGAATGCAGAGTAAGGAACATCCATGATGTTGGGTTCATTGACCCACACATCGTTAATGGACATGTGTTGGAGCGTCACCCCGCCGACGTGGAGGCAGACCTCTGGCAGTTTCTTACAAAGCAGGAACTCAAAAGTGATATTCTATTTCCTTACCATTTTGAGTGAGTGTTTCTGTCTTGAGCACATTCTCTTTTGTTTACTCCATGCATGGTATGTGGCCGGCTAATCGATGAGTTATGCATGACGTACTGTGCATGTATCGTGTCCGCAGGATCCACTAGATTCTGCTAGTAATTAAAGTTAACACCTCAGAATGTCTCGTCCACGACTCTGTGAATATGGATCCAAAGCTTTGGGGCAGCATGAGAAGAATGCTGCAGAAGTAATTATTTTCATTCATTTGCGCTCTATATCGATCGACCTATTTCGTTCATTTCCTAATATCAAGTAACTAATTAATAACTCTCTTGTTCATTTAATTTTCTTTGCCTCGTAGGGTTTGGAGACGGTTCGTAGATACAAAGGTCGGTGAATTCAAAAAAGAGCTAGAATTCAAAATGTTAAAGGCTAAGAATGTTGGGGATATTCAGCCACCGGAGACCAATCTATGTGGATACTATGTCTGTGAGATGATCCGGAGATACACCTCTGAGCGGGTTCCGAGTGATACCAATGCTCAGAGGAATAACCTCCGGTGGATGCTTAGTCCAGAAGCTCGCTTCCGACCACTTCAAGAGGAACTAGCTGGATGGTTCAGCAGGGAAGTCCTCCATCCTAAAGGAGAACACTATTACGAGGACGTAGAACTTTATATGCATTAAATCATGTATGGAAACTTGTTCAAAATTGTATATGGTCATCCGATGATATTGAATATATATTGTATATTCCTCTTGAATTCTTTTTGGTTCTAATTTCAAATTTATTTGAAATTGTACATTCATATGCATGTATGTAGTACCGTAGAATATATGAAACTCCTTCAAAATTAAAATAAAGCACAAAAGAAATAAAACAATACAAATTAAACAGAAAACAGGTTTAGGGGGGGGGGGCTAAAACCCTAAACCTGTGGCGGCCTTTAGTCGCGGTTGGCCAGAAGAACCGCGACTAAAGGTCCTCCGCCCCGACGGCCGCCTGGCGCCCACGTGGACGGGCCGTTAGTCGCGGTTCTTAAGCAGCCGCGACTAAAGGTGGGGGGCTTTAGTCGCGCTTATTTGGTCGCGGTTGCGCAACCGCGACTAATGGCAGTTGCGAACCGCGACCAAAGGCCTTTTTTCCACCAGTGTTTCTAAGGATGATGCCCCCAACCAACTCCATGAACCGACCAAACATACAACCTCCGAGAAATTTTTCTCTACAGTAAATCTAGGGAGGAAATTCCTACGCAGCTTATCGATCTCTGTTAGCCATAATCTTGAGTTTATATTTGAGCTGAGTGTGTTTGCTAGTAGCTGCTACACGTACTAGCAATAGTCCACGGTTTAGGTTGACCGATGTGTGTTTGGAATCTGTGTCAAAGTACTAATCCAAGTAAGTCTTAAAGGGTGCTTGGATACATTTTAGTCCCATGACTAAAAGTAGTGGGATTAAAACTTGCTAGCCTCACCCATGTTTGGATCCAAATACTAAAGAGACTAAAATCAAGTTATTGAGCATTTATTATCCTCCAAACCCTCCAATCTAGAACTTGCATGTGTTAAAGGAGAGAAATTAAATGAGGAGAGAGAGAGATAATACATATTTTAGTAGGTTTCCTATGACTAAAAAGTTTTAGCGTCAAGACTAGTTCTAACCTCTCTTTAGTCAGGGGTGCTTGGAACTTTAGCCTCTAAAAGAGACTATTTTTAGTCAGCCCTTGGATCCAAGCACCCTCTTAGAGTTAGTGTCCGGCTAGGACTTGTACGCAGGTCCTCTCTCAGTATAGGAGCCTTATTTTAAATACTTTGAAAAATCACATTTAAGATGTCAAAAAGTTCTGAAAAAAATTCTACGTGATCATATAGATGTATATTACACATGTGTAAAGTTAGGTGATGAAATAAGTAAATATGGGACCTATACAAAAATGACAAAATGGTGATTTCCATATAGTGAATAATGCATGCACTGTTCATCTTTCCAAAATCATGATTTTGTCATGTTTGCGTAACTCACATGGTTACTTCTTTCAGCATCAAAATTTATACATGTGTAATATACATTCATATAAACGTGTTAATTTGTTTTCAGAATAATTTGAAAATTCAAAATAGCACTTTGGCACAGTTCAAAATATAGGGCTCCAATGCACCTGGGTTTCAAAGTGACTTTTTGCATGCATATGACACTAGTCTAAGATACTACCTTCATAGTGCAAAGTAATATAGTACAAGTGTCATAGATGGCTCATTTATTAGCTTGTAGACTCATCCTTTCTCAGGAAGCGCTATGTTACAGTAACATATTATGTTACTCTAAACACCTCTCTCCTCATTAACTACATGCCACATAAGCAAAACTTTGGGAGTGTGCTATGTTACTACCTAAGATTCTTCCACTATGACTAGCCTCAGGACCTAGTTTCCGTATATATCTAGGAGTATTCCTTCCGTCGGTTGGTTTTGCATATTTATACGGAATCAATAACTCCGAAACACCCTGTATTTTAGGATTTGGGGCCGAACGTCCCATGGACCATTGGATCGAATCACGAATCTTAGGATAGTCATAGTGGGAGTAACTTAGCTAGTAACATAGCGCACTCCAAGAAAATTTGACTTATGTGGCAAGTAGCTAATGAGAGGTGCACTAGTGCAGAACCGGGCAATAGCACCGGTTCGTAAGGCCCTTTAGTGCCGGTTCCATAACCGACACTAAAGTGTGGTCACTAAAGGCCCCCCTCCTTTAGTACCGGTTCAGCACGAACCGGTGCTAAAGGGCAACCACGTGGCACGAGCCAGCTCCTGGGGCCTGGAGCCCTTTAGTACCGGTTGGTAACACCAACCGGTACTATAAGGTTTGGGGTTTTTTAGTTTTATGATTTCTTTTTCATTTAATTTTGTGTTTCCATTTTAATTCTTTTTCGTTTGCTGGTATTTTACGATACTACACATTGTAAAC
>NC_041386.1:677541952-677543712 GCF_002162155.2 Triticum dicoccoides | reverse complement strand
ATCGAGTTCAACATGATTGTCATGATATTATAAGCGTTCATATATAACACCACAAAAGCAAATCACTTAAGTTCAGAACGAAGAACACGGACATGAAAGGACAAGTACTAATTAAGAGCAGCATGAAGAACTAGCTAAATCACTCCTGCTAGCTACTCTCTCTCTGGTAAAATAGCATAGAACATGTATAGCTCTCCTGATTGATCATACTGGAGCATGCCGATGAACCTGTCTCCTAATCGTGGGCTGCGCTTCTCATTGCTGCCCCCTAGTACTTCTCTGCGATCATTAACAATTTTCCTCCAATCTTTCACTATTAAGCATTCATCACTTCTAGAAATCCTGAATGCATTCATGTGCAATGCAGGATATCTTGGCCTTAAGCTAACAATTGACATCTGACCTTTAGTCTCGATCCCCTGAGGCACAACTGTCATCGGGAGTCCCTGTTGAAGAACATCGTATAATACTTAATTAATATACTTAGCAATGAAAGTTTAGCAAAAAAATATGTATGCAAAATATGCACTGAGGATAAATAGTAAATATCTTACCATCATTCCTAAATAGATGTGACCGTAGTTCAATACCATCACTATTGGTTGCACGTTTTGAGTACTAACATTTCCAAGTGCAGGAATTTTTTTTGTCTTGACAGTATGAAGATCTTCAAGCCATGAAACATAATGACTTATCTCCTCGCAGTTTAGTTCAGCTTCGGGACAGTAGAAGGTCCTGTCTACCAAGCGCCGGACATGTTTGGTTGAATGGAGATAAGCTATCAATAGAAATTAGTTGTCAGTTATTTTTGAAATAAGAAATATCAAAGACAAAAATATATTTGAGAAGACCTCACATAATAGTAGAACTGAAGGCGTCTGCACATCGACCCATATGTCTCTATTACCTTCAATATCATCTTCCGGACGAATATCAAAGGTGATAACCATACCAGGCTCAAATGCATAAGCCTTGCATAGTGCTTGCCAAGTTTTGCATTCAAAATAGGTGTACGTGTGTGCATTGTATACTTTGACGTTGAAAGTATAATCATCATGCTCAGTTTTCAGGTAAGCTCTAATTACCTTCATAGTTTCCATATCTTTGAAACCTATCTTATCCAAGACAAAAATTCTTGCATGGCATGGGATGCGCTAGTAGAATAGTGAAAATTAAAAATTATAAGTCAGGAAAATGAAGCATATATAAGTCATGCTTAATTACGAAAACAGACTTGTCGTTGTGACTTACTGTATCGAATTCGAAAGTCTCATCCAGCTTGATGCTGAATCGCCTACCATCAACAAGGAAATTTCTGTCGCACTGGTCGCGCTCGTCTTCACAGTATGTGCACATACCGAAATTTTTTCCGTCGTCAGACGACATTTCCTATGTTCATATTAGGCGAAATATTAATCACTTAGTAATTCAATTAATTCAACTACTTCTATTAATTCAACTAAGCATTTACTAAAAATAAACTAGTTATATTAATTCAATTAGTTCAACTAAGCATTTACTAAAAATAAACTAGTTATATTAATTCAATTAGTTCAACTAAACATTAATTAATATCTAGCCAATTCAAATATATATCTAACTATATTCATCTCTAACAATTGACATTACTATATATTTAACTTTTCTATCTAATTCATCTAACATTCGACATTAATCTAACATTTACATAAACTCAAAATATATAAAAACATTAAATAAACAGAAAAACTCATTAACAAATAATATTTTAATTAGATAAT
>NC_041386.1:677538962-677541942 GCF_002162155.2 Triticum dicoccoides | reverse complement strand
ATTTATATAAACTCAAAATATATAAAAACATTAAATAAACAGAAAAACTCATTAACAAATAATATTTTAATTAGATAATCAAATCTCAGATACGACAATTTTCTTACTAAAAATAAACTAGTTATATTAATTATTCAACTAGTTCAAATCTCATATACCTAAATAAACTAGTTCGACAATTTTCTTACTAAAAATAAACTAGTTATATTAATTATTCAACTAGTTCAAATCTCACATACCTAGCTAATTAATATCTAATTAAATTTTCTAAAAAATAGAAAACAGAAAACAGAAAATAAGTAAAAAATGTGAGTGTGTGTGTGTGTATGTGTGTAGTGTGTGTATGTGTGTAGTGTGTGTATGTGTGTATGTGTGTGTACGCCGCCCCGTATGTACGAGCGGGGGCGCCAGCGTACGGGGTAGGGGCGGCGGTGTACAGGGCGGGGGCGCCGGCGCGCGGGTGCGAGAGACGTACGGGACCGCGTTCGGGGCGGCGGCGCGAGACGACGACGACGACGGGCGGCGGCGGGGACAGCGACGACGACGACGGACGACGGGCGACGGGCGGCGACGACGGGATCGAGCGGCGCGCGGCGATGTCGAGAGGTTGGAGACGAAGTGGGGAGATGTAACTGAAATTTTCGTAAGTGCTATATATATAGGATGGGTCTTTATTATCGGTTGGAGTCACCAACCGTTACTAAAGGCCAACTTTGGCCAGACCAAGAGGCGGGAAGAGCAGGCCTTTAGTACAGGTTGGTGGCTCCAACCGGTACTAAAGGGTGATCTTTAGTACCGGTTCGAGCCACCAACCGGTACTAAAAGCCTCGCGCTGCCACCCCAAAGTTTAGTCCCACCTCGCCGGGCGAAGGGCAGCCGCACTGGTTTATAAACCCAGCCGCGGCTACCTCTTTGAACTCCTCTATATAGCAGGCTTGTGGGCCTAAATTCTGCGCACTGCCCTGTGAGTCTACTGGGCCTTTAAGGCCTGTAATTGCACGCCCGTGGCCTAGCAGGCCCACAGGGCAGCGCCCCAAATTTTTTTATAGTTTTTTCTTTTCTGCTTTATTTTCTTCTATTTATTTCTGCGTAGTTTTTTGTATAGTTTTTTCTTTTCTACTATATTTATTTTCTTCTATTTATTTCTGAGTAGTTTTTCATCTAGTTTGCCAAAATTCAACATTTTTAGAGTTCATTTTGTAGTGATTTTCAATTTCACGGTCATTTTATATAGTTTTTTTCTTTTCAGCTATAGTTTTTTTTCTGCTATTTTTTCTTTTCTGCAAAACTTGATGGTCAAAGTCTGGAGTTATAACCAAAGTTTAAAAAAAAGAAATGCCGACGTGCAATTAGTTTTTTCCATAACAGAAGAAGTCCGGAGTTGTAATAAGTTATTAAAAATAAAAAAGAGGTGCAATGCTCGTTAATTTGCTTCAAGCCTTTCGGAATAGTGTAAACTGCACTGTGCATAGCTCCGTGCAGTCTACCATATTCCTGAAGGCTTGAATCTAAGCAACGTGAGCATTGAGCGTCTTCTTCATCGCCTCTGCACTCAGGGCTTATAAACCGCTCCTAGTCCCTCTCTCTTCGCGAGGTGGGACTAAAAAACAGCTTACTAAGAAACTGTAGTACTGGTTCATGCACGAACCGGTACTAAAGGTGCTCGTGGGGCCCCAGCCTTACCTAACACAACCTCATTAGTACCAGTTCGTGGCACGAACCGGTGCTAAAGGTTCGCCATGAACCGGTACTAAACAGCTCCTCCCGCCTAGCAGTTGGTGCATACTGAACGCAAAAAATATAAGAGCATTTAGATCATGATCTTATATTTCTTTACAGTCTAAATTGTTAATATGATCTTATAACATCAAAAATACTTTGATCATCAATGATCTTTGTGTGTACAATCTGAATTGTCAATACGAGTCATCAATGATTTATAAACCGATGAAGACTCATATTGGGGCCACAAATTCTACACATAGAGTTCAATGAAGACCAAGTGCTTGTGATAGTTTGATAAATAACATATTTAAGGTGGTAAAAGGCTTGTTAGGGGAGCGAGGTGGGACTAAAAACAGCTTGCCATAACCTCATTAGTACCGGTTCATGGTACGAACCGGCACTAAATGGTGATGGTGGGGCCATAGCCTGACCGCAGGCTGACACAGCCTCTTTAGTACCGGTTCATGGCATGAACCGGTACTAAAGATTCGCCACGAACCGGTGCTATTGATCGCCGCCACGAACCGGCACTATTGTACACATTAGTGTCGGCTGAAATTCAAACCGGCACTATTGTGCTTCACATTTGACCCTTTTTCTACTAGTGGTGGTAACATAATATGTTATTGTAACATAGCGTTTCCCAAGACAAGATGAGTCTACAAGATAATAAATGAAGCCATCTATGATACTACTATTATGTTACTTTGCATTATGAAGGCAGAAACTTAGACTAGTATTATATGCATGATACTATTCTAAGTTACTCCCCATTATGACCAGCCTTAAAGTAGGTCTGACCAGCCGCGAACGTTTTCTCCCTCAACAGCCGCACTACTCCTCACCCCACCCACCACTCACGAGCAAACCACCACAAAACTTTCCCCTCCCATGGAGCTCCCGTGCACGGCACCAGCTCCGGGGATGCGCCTCCACACGACCCCCGGCGACGCGGCCCGCACCACAGCACGACGATGCGCCTCCGGATCCTACCTCCCCTGCATCAAGTGCATCGCCAGAACAGGGGGCGGCGGCCGCGGTGGTCGCCACAGGGGGATCGACGGCTGGCGGGGTCGCCGGCTTCCCACGCGCATCCAGATGAAGCGGCGGTTGTGGTATCCATCGGAGGCCGGCGCGGAGGCCTTGAGACCGTGGTGGGGGTCGTCTTCTCGTTGCCGGATCTAGCTGATGGGGAGGCCGCAGCCGCGGTACAGAGGCTGCACTTCGACGACAACCACCTCCAGGATTCTACCGC
>NC_041386.1:677538296-677538847 GCF_002162155.2 Triticum dicoccoides | reverse complement strand
GGGCTACGTCGATGGCGCCGATGACTGCGTCGACGGCGACGACCATGTCCACGCATCTGCCGCTCCCTAGCGTTGGCCTGCACTTCGACGACGGCCGCGGGGACGACGACCACCCTAGGCACTTGCGCTCCCCGACGTGGTCACGAACGCGAGCTGCCCCGCTCCCGCCGGGGTGTTTGGAGATCAGCGCCTGTGTCCTAGCCAGAGCTTTGTGCGGTAATGCCTAGCCCCAGAATTCTTCCATTTCTACGACTATTTTTGTTCTAGCGATGCATACATCACAAGTGAATCGGCGGGGCAGAGATGAACTAGCACTAGTAGGAAAACACCTAATAGTCCCGGTTCGTAAGGGCCTTTAGTCCCGGTTCATGAACCGGGACTAATGGGTCGTTACTAATACGTCCACCCATTAGTCCCGGTTCAAACACGAACCGGGACCAATGTTCCTCCATTTGGCCCTGTGCGCCGAGCCCAGTCAGGGGGCCTTTGGTCCCGGTTGGTGGCTCCAACCGGGACCAAAAGGCATCCACGCGTCAGCATTCCAGTGGCTG
>NC_041386.1:677533605-677538134 GCF_002162155.2 Triticum dicoccoides | reverse complement strand
TAATTTAGGTGTTTCATATATTGTGTTAGCTAGCTAATTAATAGAGGGAACTGTCCTCTCTTATGTCCGTGCTTGGTCGACGCTACGTACTATATATACATAAGTGATCGAGAGAACCATTCAGTATAGAAGTTCGTCATGCATACCGAGAGAAGTGATCGATCGACCTCTCCTTCTCCGAGAGATTGGTCGAACAACAAGTTTTCGTATATCATGTATCTGACGCTACTGGCTACATACATGTACAATATGTATAAGATCTCTTAATTACAATCCCATAGCAATTGAAATCAATTTCCACATGGTATTCTCCGGCTTTATTGATGACGTGGTCAAGAAAGAATCCCGCCAATTCCTCTTGAATTGCTTTCATGCGATCTGGTTCTAGGAGTTCATTTCGCATCTGCCACGTCTAATTTGAAGAAGGGGGTTAATTAATACATATATATGAATGAAACTCAACAGAAATGATGGTGTAATCAAATGAAATTGTGAATATTATTGCTTACGCACTTCATATTGTCTTTGAGAGTAGCCCCGCTTGTTTTTCAAAGTCGCGTTGTGGATGAACTCGCACACGTAGTATCCACAGAAATCATTCCCTTCTTCCTGCCACAAGCACTTTACGAGAAATAGAGGTCAATCAAACTGATAATGAAGCATTATAAATGGTATTGATGAAAGTATAGCTATAGAATCAACAGGAGATGCGCGCAACTAGCTAGCCAGTAGTACTTACTTTCGGGTATGTATATCGCAGCTCCTTCGGCAGTCCCGGAGCTTCTGCGGTGAACTATTTCCAAACCATGCAAGACAAAGAAAATAATTATTATTACTTGAGATATTAGGAAATGAACAAAAAGTTGCCGATATGGTGCGATAATGATCAATTGAACTTACTTGCTGAGCATTTCAGTCATGTCCGCATAGGATTTGGGATCTTTCCGTCTCGAGTCTAAGACGGTTACTAGTCCACTCAAGCTTAATCTCCAGAAGAATATAATGGTACCTGCGCACGCATGCATAACTCATCAATTACATTACTATAACCTCGCTCGAGTAATAAGGGAAACCGAATATGCACACGACAGTAACACTCACTTGCCGTTGTAAGGAAAGAGTATGGTATCTTTGTTTTGATTTTTGATCAACGATTGTAGCACGTTGTCCTCGGCCTCTTTGATGTCCTTTTTAACCAGAAATTCATCTATGATATTTGTGTTAATGAACCCAATATCATAAATTTCTTGTTTTTTGCACTCAACGATCTTCAATCTGCATAATATATTGAGGATAATTAATTATAAATACATGAAATGAAAGATCCAAGCTATATATAGAGACTTAAGGACAGAAATAGTACTTACAGACAGTAGCAAAAGACCATTAGTTTATCGAGGGCCTTCTGATTGAAGAACACGAAGAACTCATCAAATGGAACAGTCAACAGATCATTTGTAACGAGGTCGTGCTCCTCTTTAATATGCAGATACAAAGCATTCGTACCCTCAGACGCTTTACAGGTTTCCATGTACCAATTATGGAATCTTCGCATCATTGTTGTCAGAGATTTTTCATCTTTGACGAGAGGCTTCCCGTACTCGTATCTGTGTTCGTCCACCTCCAAGAAATCAGGAAGTGCATCGTCAGGCACGTAATCTTCAAGATTGCCATAACCGGCCACCGTCCCCGGAGCATTAGACACATTGAGCGGGGGGCACGATTGCTGTGCTTGTTCACCGAGCTGGGCAATTTTTTCCCCTTTGATCGTTCTTTTGACCTTTTAGCACTGACAGTAGTTCCCGACCGCTGGGCTTGGAGATATGTCTGTTCAGTAATGCGCTCATAGTTGGTTCTCGGTGGATACTTTGGTGGTTTCCTCAGGGCATCGATAGTGCGCTTTGCTTTCACCGGATCTACCTTCTCCTCCGGAGGTGGATGTCTCTTTGCTTTCACCCCTTCAAAGAACTCCTTCACGTGGGTCCGCACAATCGTATCGTTTTCCTCCTCGGAACTCTCGTACGGTAACTTCTCTAGAGGCTTGAGAGATGGACCATATTTGTATTGCCTCCCGCCTCTGGTTGTGCTGCTAGACGCCGGAGCAGACGGAGCGGCTGCAGCGTCTGTCTTCTTTCGTGCTTGCTTACGAGGCGGAGGAGAAGGAGTAGGACGCGCCGGAGCAGCCGGGGCGGTGGCGGATCTCTTCCGCCCTTGCTGGCGAGGCAGAGAAGGAGGAGGCTGCTGGCTGCTCGGGAGCGTCCGCGCATGCGGAGAAGGAGGCGGATTGCCGCCACGTGCCGGAGAAGGAGGCGGAGTGCTGCCACGCGTGCCCTGATCGTCACTCGCCGGAGGAGGAGGCGGTGGAGGAGGCGGAGTGCCCTGACTCGCCGGAGGAGGAGGAGGCGGAGGCGTGCAATTCAGAAGGTTGATGAGCTCCTTCCGCCATAGGCATGGAGTCTTCAGAGCACAACCCAGCCTAGTCTCCCCTTCACCGGTAGGGAGCTCTAGTGGGAGGTCCTCAAATCCCTCCGTTATTTCATCCACCATCACCTTAGCATATCCTTCTGGAATCGGCTGGCAGTGATAAGTTGTGTCGGGTCCACTAGGATAAACTTGGCCAACAGCCGCTTTGACCTTCAAATTCATCCATCGCGCCATAATGTGGCAATTTTGAGAATCCGTGATACCATCCACGGGATAGCTGGCAGGAGCCGTCAATACATGCTCCGGCTGAAGCAGCTCGGTGGAAGCCACGCTGCTTCTCCGCTGAGATGGCGGGCTAGCTTCGGGGGAAGCTTCGACAGGTCGTTTGCTGCGATCTGCTGCTTCTCGTTCCTCTTCTCGATCCTCTAGCCCCATTACCCTTTCGTGCAGCACCTGCAGTTGGTCCTGCTCCAGTTTCTTCCTCCTCTCGTGGGTTTTGTAACCCCCTGCGTCCGGAAAACCAACCTTCCATGGAATGGAGCCTGGCGTGCCTCGTGTCCGTCCAGGGTGCTCAGGATTCCCAAGGGCCATTGTGAGCTCGTCCTTCTCCCTGTTTGGAAGGAACATCCCTCACTACGCTGCATCGATATAGTGTCGAAGGTTCTTGACTGGTATTTCCAGTTGCTCGTCCGTCCACTGGCACAACCCTGTTACAGGGTCCAAGGTTCCGCCAGCCCCGAAGAACCAAGTCCGGCAACGGACTGGCCAGTACATTGTCTCTGGTTCGATCCCTTTTTCAAGCAGATCATGCTCAGCCTTGGACCACTTAGGCCGGGCTTTGAGGTAGCCACCTGACCCCGTGCGATGGTGAAGCTTCTTCTTTGCAGCATTTTTCTTGTTTGTCTCCGACATCTTCTTACTCTTTTCCGATGTCTTGTGGTCCACAAACGCGGGCCAGTGATCTTTGATCTTCTCATATTTGCCGATGAATTCTGGTGTCTTTTTTTTCGACAAACTGGTTCAGCTCTTTCCTCCACCTCCTCATTCGGGTTTCCATCTTCTTAAGAGCACAATACTTGATTAATTGCTCTTTAACTGGCTTATCTGGATCCTCCTCTGGCGGTAGGGTGAAATTTGCCTTCAGCTCAGTCCAAAGATATTCTTTCTGCATATCATTGACATAAGACACGTCAGGGTCTTCCTCTTTAGGCTTATACCATTGCTGGATGCTGATCGGGATCTTTTCCCTAACAAGAACCCCGCACTGAGCAGAAAATGCCTTCCTTGTCCGGATGGGTTCAATCTATTCGCCGTCGGGCGCGATTTCTATGATCTCAAACTTTTCATCCGAGCTCAACTTTTTCTTCGGGCCTCGTCTCCTTACCGAAGTTGTGCTCGATCCGGAGGGCTAGAAATTATAAGGAAGAAAGACGAGAGTAATTAATATGTGTACATATACCAAAACAATGGAAGCATCAATTAACTAGTCAGCACGGGCTTAACTAATATATATACACCTGGTTGGGCTCGGTTCGGTCACCGGAGCAGTCAGCACGGTCTCCTTCTTATACCTCCATTGTGTCACCGGAGCCATCATGAACATAGTCCTCTTCTTGTATTGGCATTAATGGGCCGAAGCCATCATGAACATAGCCTCTTCTTCACCCAGTTTTTCCAGCTAAACAACGGTGTCGAGGAGAAATGACGCAACTTCATCCCTTCCATTTGCGATTATGTCCCCCAATATCGCTTTTGTTTCTTCGTCTCAGGAGTGCTCCATAGTTTCTGCAAATATTTACAACATGTCAATTATTATTCAGACATGGTATATATATATTAGTGGCAAACGTAGAACTAGCTAGCTAATCACAATAAGGAATCATGTTAGTGGCCTCGACGCTGCTTCTCTAGGATTTGGGGTCGCCTTGACACAACAACGCTTCAAGGGTTTGGGGTGGCGTCGACGACAACGCTCTTTTAACTTGGTAAATTTGGGTGGCCTCGAGAGAGTTAATTTGTCGGGTAGGGGCGCGACGGGAGGGGGTAGGATACCAACATTGTTTTCTCTCTAGGGTTTGGGTGTCCTCAAGAGTTTTGGTCGAGCG
>NC_041386.1:677527209-677533384 GCF_002162155.2 Triticum dicoccoides | reverse complement strand
GTGCTGTCGTTGTATAAGTTATCACGGTCGAGAGAGGGTATATATATCGACCGCCCCTCATGTCAAAGTTATCTCGAGGGGGTTATATCGACAACGACGAGAAAGGAAAATAATTAAGGAAAAGGAAGAAAAGAGGAAGAAGGAAGAAGGAAGAAGAAGAAGAAAAAAAGAGGAGAAGAAGAAAGGAATAGAGGAGAAGAAGAAAAAATAGAATTTTTTCTATTTTTTCTTGTTCTCCTCTATTCCTTTCTTCTTCTTCTCTTCTTTTTCTTCTTTTTTCCTTTCATTATTTATTTCTCCTCTTCTTCCTCTCCTCTTCTTCCTCTTCTTATTTTCCTTTTTCCTCTCATTCTTTTTCTTCTTCTTTCTTCCTTCTTCCTTCTTCCTCTTTTCTTCCTTTTCCTTATTTTACTTTCTCCTCTACACTAACCTAAAATGCACTAACCTAAAATCGATATCTACTAACAACCTAAATAAAAAATTAATACATATATGAAAAAACATATATAAACAAAAAAATGCTATGAACATTATATTCATACATACATATATAGCCACATCCATTCATCATTTATATAGCTACCACATACATATATACATTATATATATGAAAAAAATGCAATGAACAAAAAAAATACACTTATGAAAAAAAATACTATGAACATGTACACATATATATATACACATACAAACAGATATACACAAAAAAATGCAAAAAATTACTATGTAAATTGCAGGGGCGGCGGGGCGGCGCACGGCGGCCGCGCAGGGCAGGGGCGGCGGCGCGGCGGCCGCGCAGGGACAGTGGCGGCGTGCGGTGGCCGCGCAGGGGCGCGGGACGGGAGGGGCACGGGAGCAGGTTGTGCTCACAGGGGGCGGCGGCGACGGCTCAGGCAAGCAGCCTGACGGTGTCGGTGGCGGCGGCAACGGCAAGGTGGACCAGGGGCGTCGGGCGGCGACGGGACGAGGAGGAGCAGGGGCGTCGGGGGAGAAGTGGGCGATTTGGCCGAAAACTGCTAAGTGTTGCTTATATAGCAAACCCTTTAGTGCCGGTTGGTGGCACCAACCGGGACTAATGCACCCTTTAGTCCCGGTTGGTGCCACCAACCGGGACCAAAGGCCACTTTTTCGGCAGCGCAAAGGGCGGGAACCGGCGGCCTTTGGTACCGGTTGGTGGCACCAACCAGGACTAATGCCTCCCCCTTTAGTCCCGGTTGGTGCCACCAACCAGGACCAATGCCTCCCCCTTTAGTCCCGGTTGGTGCCACCAACCAGGACCAAAGGCCCCTGTGCTGCCCGCCTCGGGGCCAAAGTTTAGTCCCACCTCGCTAGTTGAGAGGGGCGCGCAGTGGTTTATAAGACCCACTGCTGCACCCCTCTCGAGCTCCTCTCCACCGCAGGCTTTCGGGCCTACTTGCTATTGCTTTGCCTAATGGGCCTTCTGGGCCTACTGCGGGCCTGAATCCTGGCCCATAGTAGGGTTTCATGTCGTATTCAGGCCGTGGGGGCCCAGTAGGAGGCATTTTTTTGTTTTTTTTGTTTTATTTACTTATTGTTGCTATATTTATTTTTTTCCAGTTTTTTTGTTTGTTTTCTGCATTATTTATTTTCTTTTGTTTTTTGCTTTATTTTTTAATTCCTTTTGCCATTAGTTTTAGGAAAATTATAAACTTTCTGTTAGTGCCATTAGTTTTCAAATTTGAAAACACTTTTTTTGTTTTCTTTCTTGCTTTATTTATTTTATTTTGTTTCTACTTACAACAAAATTCTTATTGTTGTTTTTTATAATTATTACGAGGGCCGAACCATAAGACATTAAAGCATTTCAAATGAACTCTGAAAAAGTTGAAAGTTGGCATGGTATCATAAATTGACCCACATAGCATGTGCATCTACAAAACGGACAATGGTATCATACTCGTCAGTTACAAAGTTGGCATGGTATCATCATAATAGTTGCGGGAGAAAGTCTTCACTTTTTCTTCGCTTGTGTCATTTGCTTATTGCGCCGTAACCATGGATAATCTTCATCGTTTATCAGGATGCTGGGGTCAGCCCTGACTTTGATAGGAGGAATTTCATGAAACTTTTCATAATCTTCAGACATGTATGTCTTGTCCTCCACCCCCACGATGTCCCTTTTTCCTGAAAGAACTATGTGGCGCTTTGGCTCATCGTATGATGTATTCGCTTCCTTATCTTTTCTGTTTCTCGGTCTGGTAGACATGTCCTTCACATAGATAACCTGTGCCACATCATTGGCTAGGACGAACGGTTCATCAATGTACCCAAGATTTTTCAGATCCACTTTTGTCATTCCGTACTGTGGGTCTACCTGTACCCCGCCTCCTGACAGATTGACCCATTTGCACTTAAACAAAGGGACCTTAAAATCATGTCCGTAGTCAAGTTCCCATATGTCCACTATGTAACCATAATATGTGTCCTTTCCCCTCTCAGTTGTTGCATCAAAGCGGAAACCGCTATTTTGGTTGGTGCTCTTTTGATCTTGGTCAATCGTGTAAAATGTATTCCCGTTTATCTCGTGTCCTTTCCAAATCAATACAGTCAAAGATGGTCCCCTGTACAACAAGTACAGCTCATCACAAACAGTGTTGTCACCTCTGATACGTGCTTCCAACCAACTGCCGAAAGTCCTGATGTGTTCACATGTAATCCAGTCATCGCACTGCTCCGGGTGTTTGGAGCGCAGACTGTTCTTGTGTTCATCGACATACGGGGTCACCAAGGTAGAGTTCTGTAGAACTGTGTAGTGTGCTTGAGACCAAGAATATCCATCCCTGCATATTATTGAGTCCCTTTCAAGCGTGCTTTTTCCAGTCAGTCTCCCCTCATACCGCGATTTAGGAAGACCTATCTTCCTAAGGCCAGGAATGAAGTCAACACAAAACCCGATGACATCCTCTGTTTGATGGCCCATGGAGATGCTTCCTTCTGGCCTAGCACGGTTACGGACATATTTCTTTAGGACTCCCATGAACCTCTCAAAGGGGTACATATTGTGCAGAAATACGGGGCCCAGAATGACAATCTCGTCAACTAGATGAACTAGGACGTGCGTCATGATATTGAAGAAGGATGGTGGGAACAGCAGCTCGAAACTAACAAGACATTGCACCACATCACTCCTTAGCCTTGGTATGATTTTTGGATCGATCACCTTCTGAGAGATTGCATTGAGGAATGCACATAGCTTCACAATGGCTAATCGGCCGTTTTCCGGTAGAAGCCCCCTCAATGCAACCGGAAGCAGTTGCGTCATAATCACGTGGCAGTCATGAGACTTTAGGTTCTGAAACTTTTTCTCTGCCATATTTATTATTCCTTTTATATTAGACGAGAAGCCAGTCGAGACCTTCATACTAAGCAGGCATTCAAAGAAGATTTCCTTCTCTTCTTTGGTAAGAGCATAGCTGGCAGGACCTTCATACTGCTTTGGAGGCATGCCGTCTTTTTCGTGCAAACGTTGTAGGTCCTCCTGTGCCTCAGCTGTATCTTTTTTCTTCCCATACACGCCCAAGAAGCCTAGCAGGTTCACGCAAAGGATCTTCGTCATGTGCATCACGTCGATCGAAGAGCGGGCCTCTAGGTCTTTCCAGTAGGGTAGGTCCCAAAATATAGATTTCTTCTTCCACATGGGTGCGTGTCCCCCAGCGTTACTCGGAATAGCTAGTCCGCCGGGACCCTTTCCAAAGATTACGTGTAAATCATTTACCATAGCAAGTACGTGATCCCCGGTACGCATGGCGGGCTTCTTCCGGTGATCTGCCTCGCCTTTGAAATGCTTTCCTTTCTTTCGACATTGATGGTTGGTCGGAAGAAATCGACGATGGCCCAGGTACACATTCTTCCTGCAGCTTGCCAGGTATATACTATCGGTGTCAAGTAAACAGTGCGTGCATGCATGGTATCCCTTGTTTGTCTGTCTTAGAAGGTTACTGAGAGCGGGACAATCGTTGATGGTCACGAACAACAACGCCTTTAGGTTAAATTCCTCATGTTTGTGCTCATCCCACGTACGTACACCGTTTCCATTCCACGGGAGCACCCCCTCCCCATCGTTGCAAAAGTTGCTAAGTGATATTAAGAAGGACGTGGGGGGTTGATATACCCCCTCCCCGATAATATTATTTTCATGTACGTATGGCGTGTCGATATAAACTCCCGATAACTTCAACACGTGGGGGGGGGTCGATATACCCCCTCCCGATAACTTCAACACGAGGGGGGTCGATATACCCCTCCCGATAACTTCAACACGAGGGGGGTCGATATACCCCTCCCGATAACTTCAAAACGAGGGGGCCGGGGTCGATATACCCCCTCCCGATAACTTCAACACGTGGGGGGGGGGGTCGATATACCCCCTCCCCAATAATTGTGCATGATCAAAGTCATTTATGAATATGTTCATATTTAGAATAGAGGAAAAAGGAAAAAATAAGAAGAGAAAGTGTTTAATATAATTAGTTAGAAAAATAATAGAACTATAGTTAAACTAGTTTATTTTTAGTAAGTACTACTTTATTTTATTTATAGTAAGTGCTTCATATATAGTTAAACTAGCTAGTTGATTTAATAAACCAATTTATTTTACTATATATAGAAGTAGTTTATTTTTAGTAAGTGCCATATATAGTTAAACTAGCTACTTTATTTATTTATATTAAGTGCTTAGTAGTTGAACTAGTTGATTTAATTAATAAAACTACTTTATTTACTATATATAGAAGTAGTTCCCGGATAGACGTCGACGATGCCTATCCCGCATCCTCGTCGTCGTTGACTCGGCGGTGGAGGCCTGCTTGATCAGGGCCATGTTCGGGACTGGGCTCCATCGGGCTGGTATTCAGAGGTGCTACCTTCTGGGGGACGTAGGTTGGTGAGGAGGCAGCCCATTGTTGACCCGATCCTTGTTTGGTGGTGGTCGCGTGGGCCAGTGACGGTGCCGAGGCTTCCGGACACCACGGAGGTGGTACGTCACAGTGTCAGCGAGGAGGACGAGCACGTCCATCGCTACATGGTTGCGTTGGAGGGCAGGTTCGACAATACCTGGCAGGTTCTTCAGGGATCTCACTGGAGCTATGATCCTGTGATCGTTCCTTATCTTTGGGTGTCCACCGCCCGCGACGATACCCATCGGGCGCTACGGTTCTAGCTGTATTAATTTGCGATGCTATATGTATGATAGTATTCGAGGAGTATTCGACGATGTACGGACACAAGAGATGATGTACTTTTGGTTATAATTTAATGCATGCTAATTTGAATACTACTTTATTTTATGATTTGGTTTTGCTTATTGAATGTTCATATTGGAAAAGTACTCCTACTTTGAATGCTAAAATTGAAGATCACTCTATGCAGAAATCTAGGAGCCCCCTCCATCATCCACGCCGTCGTGGGGGTAGCTTCTCCTTCATTCCCGTGTGCTAGACAATTTGTTGTAATAATGCACTCGGGAATGAAAGGAGGAGCTACGTACCATCACTGATAGTCAACCCGTGATTAATAATAATGATCTAATTTAGGTTTTTTAGTACATATATTTAATATTTGAATTGTGAACTTAGGCCGGAAATGCCGTACTCGGACGATGAAAACCGCCCAGAGGAGTGCGACTGGTGCCACGACGACCGAGGTATGTGCGATAGGTTCATTGAGCTGGACGAAGATCGGCGCTTCAGCATTAAGCTCGAGGAGACCTTCGATGTTCATATGATACACAACAACGATAATAGTTTTTTTCGTAATTAAGCACGACTTCAACTATTTTAACGTGTATTTTTCATCTTTTCCAATTCGACTAGCTTATCCCATGCTATGCAAGACGCTATGACTCGGAGAGGATGGGTTTTGAAGACCATGAAAGTATGGAAACCAAAAAAATTCTCCTAAGGACCCATCATCACTAGTAGAAAAACACCTAATAGTCACGGTTCGTAAGGGCCTTTAGTCCAGGTTCATGAACCGTGACTAATGGGTCGTTACTAATACCTCCACCCATTAGTCCCGGTTGAAACACGAACCGGGACCAATGTGCCTCCACGTGGCCCTGTGCGCCGAGCCCAGTCAGGGGGCCTTTGCTCCCGGTTGGTGGCACCAACCGGGACCAAAAGGCATCCACGCGTCAGCATTCCAGTGGCTGGGGTTT
>NC_041386.1:677521781-677526877 GCF_002162155.2 Triticum dicoccoides | reverse complement strand
GTTTTGGGGGGTTAATTTAGGTGTTTCATATATTGTGTTAGCTAGCTAATTAATAGAGAGAGGTGTCCTCTCTTATGTCCGTGCTTGGTCGACGCTACGTACTATATACATAAGTGATCGAGAGAACCATTGAGTACAGAAGTTCGTCATGCATACCGAGAGAAGTGATCAGATCTCTTAATTACAATCCCCTAGCAATTGAAATCAACTTCCACATGGTATTCTCTGGCTTTATTGATGACGTGGTCAAGAAAGAATCCCGCCAATTCCTCTTGAATTGCTTTCATGCGATCTGGTTGTAGGAGTTCATTCCGCATCTGCCACATCTAATTTGAAAAAGGGGGTTAATTAATACATATATATGAATGAAACTCAACAGAAATGATGGTGTAATAAAACGAAATTGTGAATATTATTGCTTACGCACTTCATATTGTCTTTTAGAGTAGCCCCGCTTGTTTTTCAAAGTCGCGTTGTGGATGAACTCGCACACGTAGTATCCACAGAAATCATTCCCTTGTTCCTGCCACATGCACTTTACGAGAAATAGAGGTCAACCAAACTGATAATGAAGCTTTATAAATGGCATTGATGAAAGTATAGCTATAGAATCAACAGGAGATGCGCGCAACCAGCTAGCCAGTAGTACTTACTTTCGGGTATGTATATCGCAGCTCCTTCGGCAGTCCCGGAGCTTCTGCGGTGAACTGTTTCCAAACCCTGCAAGACAAAGAAAATAATTATTATTACTTGAGATATCAGGAAATGAACAAAAAGTTGCCGATATGGTGCGATAATGATCGATTGAACTTACTTGTTGAGCAATTCAGTCATGTCCGCATAGGTTTCGGGATCTTTCCGTCTCGAGTCTAAGATGGTTACTAGTCCCCGCTCAAGCTTAATCTCCAGAAGAACATAGTGGTACCTGCGCACGCATGCATAACTCATCAATTACATTACTATAACCTCGCTCGAGTAATAAGGGACACCGAATATGCACACGACAGTAACACTCACTTGCCGTTGTAAGGAAAGAGTATGGTATCTTTGTTTTGATTTTTGATCAACGATTGTAGCACGTTGTCCTCGGCCTCTTTGATGTCCTTTTTAACCAGAAATTCATCTATGATATTTGTGTTAATGAACCCAATATCATAAATTTCTTGTTTTTTGCACTCAACGATCTTCAATCTGCATAATATATTGAGGATAATTAATTATAAATACATGAAATGAAAGATCCAAGCTATATATAGAGACTTAATGACAGAAATAGTACTTATAGACAGTAGCAAAAGACCATTAGTTTATCGAGGGTCTTCTGATTGAAGAACACGAAGAACTCATCAAATGGAACAGTCAACAGATCATTTGTAACGAGGTCGTGCTCCTCTTTAATATGCAGATACAAAGCATTCGTACCCTCAGACGCTTTACAGGTTTCCATGTACCAATTATGGAATCTTCGCATCATTGTTGTCAGAGATTTTTCATCTTTGACGAGAGGTTTCCCGTACTCGTATCTGTGTTCGTCCACCTCCAAGAAATCAGGAAGTTGATTGTCAGGCAGGTAATCTTCAAGATTGCCACAACCGGACACCATCCCCGGAGCATTAGCGACGATGTTGCCGCTAGACACATTGAGCGGGGGGCACGATTGGTTTGCTTGTTCACCGAGCTGGTCAATTTTTTTCACAGCTGCTCATTCTCTTGACCTTAGATGTCTGACAGTACTTCTCGACTGCTCCACTTGGAGATATGTCTGTTCAGTAATGCGCTCATAGTTGCTTCTCGGCGGAGACATTGCCGGTTTTCTCAGGGCATCGAGAGTGCGCTTTGCTTTCACCGGATCTACCTTCTCCTCCGGAGGTGGATGTCTCTTTGCTTTCACCCCTTCAAAGAACTCCTTCACGTGGGTCCGCACGATCGTATCGTTTTCCTCTGCAGTCCTCTCGTACGGTAACTTTTCTAGAGGCTTGAGAGGTGGACCGTATCTGTATTGCCTCCCGCCTCTGGTTGTGCTGCTAGACGCCGGAGCAGACGGAGCGGCTGCGGCGTTTGTCTTCTTTCGTGCTTCCTTACGAGGCGGAGGAGAAGGAGTATGACGCGCCGGAGCAGCCGGGGCGGCGGCGGGTCTCTTCCACCCTTGCTGGCGAGGCGGAGAAGGAGGAGGCTGCTGGCTGCTCGGGAGCGCCGGCGCAGGCGGAGAAGGAGGCGGAGTGCCGCCACACGCCGAAGAAGGAGGCGGAGTGCCGCCACGCGTGCCCTGATTGTCACTCGCCGGAGGAGGAGGTGGTGGAGGAGGCGGAGTGCCCAGACTCGCCGGAGGAGGAGGAGGAGGCGGAGGCGTCCAGTTCGCAAGGTTGATGAGCTCCTTCCGCCATAGGCATGGAGTCTTCAGAGCAGAACCCAGCCTAGTCTCCCCTTCACCGGTAGGGTGGTCAAGCAGGAGGTCTTCAAATCCATCCGTTATTTCATCCACCATCACCTTAGCATATCCTTCTGGAATTGACCGGCAGTGATAAGTTGCTCCGGATCCAGTAGGATAAACAGAGCCAACAGCCGCCTTGACCTTCAAATTCATCCATCGCGCAATAATGTGGCAATGTTGAGACTCCGTGATAGCATCCACGGGATAGATGGCAGGAGCCATCAAGACATGCTCCGGCTGAAGCAGCTCGGTGGAAGCCACGCCGCTTCTCCGCTGAGATGGCGGGGTAGCTTCGGGGGAGTTCGGCAGGTCGTTTGCTGCGATCTGCTACTTCTCGTTCCTCTTCTCGTTCCTCTAGCCCCATTACCCTTTCGTGCAGCGCCTGCAGTTGGCCCTGCTCCAGTTTCTTCCTCCTCTCGTGGGTTTTGTAATCCTATGTGTCCGGAAAACCAACCTTCTACAGAATGGAGCCTGGCGTGCCTCGTGTCCGTCCAGGGTGCTCAGGATTCCCGAGGGCCATTGTGAGCTCGTCCTTCTCCCTGTCTAGAACGAACGTCCCTTGCTGTGCTGCATTGATATAGTGTCGAAGGTTCTTGAGGGGTATTTGCAGTTGCTCGTCCGTCCAATGGCACTCCCCTGATACAGGGTCCAAGGTTCCGCCAGCCCCGAAGAACCAAGTCCGGCAACGGTCTAGCCAGTACATTGTCTCTGGTTCGATCCCTTTTTCAAGCAGATCATTCTCCTAATTGGACCACTTAGGCCGGGCTTTGAGGTAGCCACCTGACCCCGTGCGATGGTGAAGCTTCTTCTTCGCAGCATTTTGCTTGTTTGTCGCCGACATCTTCTTACTCTTTTCGGATGTCTTGTGGGCCACAAATGCGGGCCAGTGATCTTTGAACTTCTCATATTTGCCAATGAATTCTGGTGTCTTTTTTCGACAAAATGGTTCAACTCTTTCCTCCACCTCCTGAATAGGGTTGACATCTTCTTAAGAGCACAAGACTTGATTAATTGCTCTTTAACTGGCTTCTCCGGATCCTCCTCTGGCGGTAGGGTGAAATTTGCCTTCAGCTGAGTCCAAAGATCTTCTTTCTGCATATCATTGACATAAGGCACATCAGGGTTGTCCTTGGGCTTATACCATTGCTGGATGCTGATCGGGATCTTGTCCCTAACAAGAACCCCGCACTGAGCAGAAAATGCGTTCTTTGTCCGGATGGGTTCTATCGGTTCGCCGTCGGGCGCAATTTCTGTGATCTCAAACCTTTCATCCGAGCTCAACTTTTTCTTCGGGCCTCGTCTCCTTACCGAAGTTGTGCTCGATCCGGAGGGCTAGAAATTAAAAGTAAGAAAGACGAGAGTAATTAATATGTGTACATATACCAAAACAATGGATGCATCAATTAACTAGTCAGCACGGGCTTAACTAATATATATATATACCTGGCCGGACTCGGTTTGGTCACCAGAGCAGTCAGCACGGTCTCCTTCTTGTACCTCCATTGTGTCACCGAAGCCATCATGAACATATCCCTCTTCTTGTACCGGCATTAATGGGCCGAAGCCATCATGAACATAGCCCTCTTCTTCACCCAGTCCTTCCGGACCATCGGTGTCGTTGAGAAATGACGCAACTTCATCACTTCCTTGTGCGATTATGTGCCCCAACATCGCTTCTGTTGCTTCGTCTCAGGAGTGCTCCATAGTTTCTGCAAATATTTACAACATGTCAATTATTATCCAAATATGGTAGAGATGGATATATATATATATATATATATATATATATATATATATATATTAGTGGCAAATGTAGAACTAGCTAGCTAATCACAATAAGGAATAATGTTAGTGGCCTCGACGCTGCTTCTCTAGGGTTTGGGGTCGCCTCGACACAACGCTTCAAGGGTTTGGGGTGGCCTCGACGACAACGCTCTTTTAACTTGGTAAATTTGGGTGGCCTCGAGAGATTTGGTCGAGCGAGAGGGCCGAGGGGGGTGCTGTCGTTGTATAGGTTATCACGGTCGAGAGGGGGTATATATATCGACCGCCCCTCATGTTGAAGTTATCTCGAGGGGGCGGCGAGGGCGAAGGCGAGCAGCCTGACGGTGACAGACCCGATAAAACATAAGAAAACGAAGAAGAAATAAAAAGAGGAGAAGAAGAAAGGAATAGAGGAGAAAATCGAAGAAAAAAAAGAGGAGAAGAATAAAGGAATAGAGGAGAAGAAGAAGAAAATAGAAAAATTCTATTTTCTTCTTCTTCTCCTCTATTCCTTTCTTCTTCTCCTCTTCCTTTTCTTCTTTTTTGTTCTTCTTATTTATTTCTCATCTACTCCTTTCTTTCTTCTTCTCCTCTTCTTTTTCTTCTTCTCCCTCGAGAAAGGAAAATAATTAAGGAAAAAGAAGAAAAGAGGAAGAAGGAAGAATGAAGAAGAAGAAGAAAGGAATAGAGGACAAGAAGAAAAAATATAATTTTTTTCTATTTTTTCTTCTTCTCCTCTATTACTTTCTTGTTCTCCTCTTCTTTTTCTTCTTTTTTCTTCTTCTTATTTATTTCTCCTCTTCTTTTCCTCTCCTCTTCTTCTTTCTTTCCTCTTCTTATTTTCTTCTTTCCTATCCTTCTTTTTCTAAAATTCTAAATTTTGCATATATAAAACTTTTCT
>NC_041386.1:677500468-677521771 GCF_002162155.2 Triticum dicoccoides | reverse complement strand
AGAGCCGGCCGGGCAGAGGGGCAGGCGGCAGCGGTGGCGCCGGCGGGGCAGGGCAGGGGTGCAGGAGCGAGGCAAGGCAGGGGCGCGAGGCAGGTGCACACATGGGGGTGGCGGGGCACGGCGGGTGGCGTCGGGGCGCGGGGAGCGGCGCCGGCGTTGGGGCAGATGGCGTCGAGGGCGGCAGCGACGGTGAGGTGGACCAGCCTGACGGCGTCAGAGGCGGCGGCGACGACGAGGTGGAGCAGCCTGATGACTCGGCGGCGACGGTGACGAGGCAGAGCAGCGTGCGTCGGGCGGAGAAGAAAGGGATGGATTTTGGAGAAACTGCTAAGTGCTAGTTATATATGAAGAGAATTGGCGGGACCAAATGAAGCGATTGGATTCTGGAGAAACTGCTAAGTGCCACCAACCGGGACCAAAGGCCTCTTTTCAGCAGCCCAAAGGGCGGGAAGCGGCGGCCTTTGGTCCCGGTTGGTGGCACCAACCGGGACTAATGCCCCCCCCTTTAGTCCCGGTTGGTGCCACCAACCGGGACCCAAGGACCCTGTGCTGCCCGCGTCGGGGCCAAAGTTTAGTCCCACCACGCTAGTTGAGAGGGGCGTGCAGTGGTTTATAAGCTCCACTGCCGGACCCCTCTCGAGCTCCTCTCCACCGTAGGCTTGCGGGCCTATTTGCTACTGCTTTGCCTGATGGGCCTTCTGGGCCTACTGCGGGTCTGAATCCTGGTCGATGGTAGGGTTTCTAGTCGTATTCAGGCCGTGGGGGCCCAGTATGAGGCATTTTTTTGTTTACTTTCTTGCTTTATTTATTTTATTTTGTTTCTACTTACAACAAAATACTTATTGTTGCTATTTTTAATTATTTTCCAGTTTTTTTGTTTTTTTTGTGCATTATTTATTTTCTTTTGTTTTTTGCTTTATTTTTTAATTCTTTTTTGCTTTTAGTTTTAGAAAAATTATAAACTTTCTGTTAGTGCCATTAGTTTTCAAATATGAAAACACTTTTTTTGTTTTTTGTTTTCTTTCTTGCTTTATTTATTTTATTCCGTTCCTACTTATAACAGAATAGTTATTGTTGCTATTTTTAATTGTTTTTTGTTTTGTTTTCTGCATTATTTATTTTCTTTTGTTTTTTTCTTTATTTTTAAATTCTTTTTGCTTTTAGTTTTAGAAAAATTATAAACTTTCTGTTAGTGCCATTAGTTTTCAAATTTGAAAACACTTTTTTTGTTTTTTTGTTTTCTTTCTTGCTTTATTTATTTTATTTTGTTTCTACTTACAACAAAATACTTATTGTTGCATCTTTAATTATTACGAGGGACGAACCATAAGACATTAAAGCATTTCAAATGAACTATGAAAAAGTTGAAAGTTGGCATGGTATCATAAATTCACCGACATAGCATGCGCATGTACAAAACGGACAATGGTATCATACTCGTCTGTTACAAAGTTGGCATGGTATCATCATAATAGTTGCGGGAGAAAGTCTTCACTTTTTCTTCGCTTGTGTCATTTACTTATTGCGCCGTAACCATGGATAATCCTCATCGCTTATTAGGATGCTGGGGTCAGCCTTGACTTTGAAGGGAGGAATTTCATGAAACTTTTCATAATCTTCAGACATGTCTGTCTTGCCCTCCACTCTCACGATGTCCCTTTTTCCTGAAAGAACTATGTGGCGCTTTGGCTCATCGTATGATGTATTCGCTTCCTTATCTTTTCTTTTTGTCGGTCTGGTAGACATGTCCTTCACATAATAACCTGTGCCACATCATTGGCTAGGACGAACGGTTCGTCAGTGTACCCAAGATTTTTCAGATCCACTGTTGTCATTCCGTACTGTGGGTCTACCTGTACCCCGCCTCCTGATAGATTGACCCATTTGCACTTTTACAAAGGGACCTAAAAATCATGTCCATAGTCAAGTTCACATATGTCCACTATGTAACCATAATATGTGTCCTTTCCCCTCTCGGTTGATGCATCAAAGAGGACACCGCTGCTTTGATTGGTGCTCTTTTGATCTTAGTCAATTGTGTAAAATGTATTCCCATTTATCTCGTATCCTTTCCAAATCGTAACAGTCGAAGATGGTCCCCTGGACAACAAGTACAACTCATCGCAAAAAGTGTTGTCACCTCTGAGACGTGCTTCCAACCAACTGCTGAAAGTCCTGATGTGTTCACATGTAATCCAGTCGTCGCACTGCTCCGGGTGTTTGGAGCGCAGACTGTTCTTGTGTTCATCGACATACGGGGTCACAAAGGTAGAGTTCTGTAGAACTGTGTAGCGTGCTTGAGACCAAGAATATTTATCCCTGCATATTATTGAGTCCCTTCCAAGCGTGCCTTTTCCAGTCAGTCTCTCCTCATACCGTGATTGAGGGAGACCTATCTTCTTAAGGCCAGGAATGAAGTCAACACAAAACCCGATGACATCCTCTGTTTGATGGCCCATGGAGATGCTTCCTTCTGGCCTAGCGCGGTTACGGACATATTTCTGTAGGACTCCCATGAACCTCTCAAAGAGGTACATATTGTGTAGAAATATGGGGCCCAGAATGACAATCTCGTCAACTAGATGAACTAGGACGTGCGTCATGATATTGAAGAAGGATGGTGGGAACACCAGCTCGAAACTGACAAGACATTGCACCACATCACTCCTTAGCCTTGGTATGATTTCTGGATCGATCACCTTCTGAGAGATTGCATTGAGGAATGCACATAGCTTCAGAATGGCTAATCGGACGTTTTCCGGTAGAAGCCCCCTCAATGCAACCGGAAGCAGTTGCGTCATAATCACGTGGCAGTCATGAGACTTTACGTCCTGAAACTTTTTCTCTGACATATTTATTATTCCTTTTATATTCGACGAGAAGCCAGCCGGGACCTTCATACTAAGAAGGCATTCAAAGAAGATTTCCTTTCCTTCTTTGGTAAGAGCATAGCTGGCAGGACCTTCATACTGCTTTGGAGGCATGCCGTCTTTTTCGTGCAAATGTGGTAGGTCCTCCCGTGCCTCAGCTGTATCTTTTGTCTTCCCATACACGCCCAAGAAGCCTAGCAGGTTCACGCAAAGGTTCTTCGTCACGTGCATCACGTCGATCGAAGAGCGGACCTCTAGGTCTTTCCAGTATGGTAAGTCCCAAAATATAGATTTTTTCTTCCACATGGGTGCGTATCCCCCAGCGTCACTCGGAACAGCTAGTCCACCGGGACCCTTTCCAAAGATTTCGTGTAAATCATTGACCATAACAAGTACGTGATCACCGGTACGCATGGTGGGCTCACTAGTAGAAAACGGAGCTTTAGCGCCGGTTCGTAAGGGCCTTTAGTGCCGGTTCCATAACCGGCACTAAAGGGTGGTCACTAAAGCCCCCCCCCTTTAGTACCAGTTCGGCACGAACCGGCGCTAAAGTGCCACCACGTGGCGTGAGCTCGCGCCCCGGTATGGGGGACCTTTAGTACCGGTTGGTGTTACCAACCGGTACTAAAGGTTTTTTTTGAAATTTTTGGAAAAAATTTTGATTTTTTTTCGATTTTTAATTTTTCTGAATTATTTGATCATTTAGTCTCTAATCCCCTCTCTTAACTGCTCAAGTGTGGATCACTTATTCCAAATCATCTAACTTCCCGACCGGTCACCCATCCCTCTCACTACTCTAGCCCGAGCACGCTTAATTTTCGGGTTCTATTCTCCTTCGTTTCCGAGTCTGCACTTGTTGTTTTCCTGACAATAGTAAGATGTTAATCCTATTAACCCTCAGGAGTTTAGCTTGAGCATGAAGTCACACATTTCACCATTTGAGTTTGAAACTATTATTCTAAAAAGCAGTAATTATTTAGTAACGCTAATATTTCTTGAATAAGTTTGACCATAGTTTGACCACAGTTTGACCATAGTTTGACCAGATTTGACCAAAATTCAAAAAATTGAAATAATTATTTAGTAACACTAATATTCTTGAATAATTATGTAGTAACATTAATACTTCTTGAATAAGTAGTTTGACCAGATTTAACCAAATTTTTTAAAAAAAACTGAAATTATTTGACCATATCTTTTTTCCTTTTGGAATTTGAGGATTCTAAATAATTCCAAATAGGCCGTAGGCTGTCCCCATCAGATGCGGATTTTCGTGCTGAATTTTTTGATATATTATACATTTTTTTCCGACATCGTATGCAAAAGATATAGCCATTTTACATTTTCCCTACACTTCTAGTGCCGGTTTGTGTCACAAACCGGTACTATAGGTCAGACCCCTTTAGTACCGGTTCATGGCACGAACCGGTACTAAAGGTTAGACCTTTAGTACCGGTTCGTGCCACGAACCGGTACTAAAGGTGATCGTGGGCCCCGGCCTGACGCCAGCCTGCCACCACCCCTTTAGTACCGGTTCGTGCCACGAACCGATACTAAAGGTTCAACACGAACTGGCATTAATGCAAACCCGTTCGAACCGGCACTAATGGTACCATTAGTACTGGGCCAAAATCAAACCGGCACTGATGTGCTTCACGTTTGACCCTTTTTCTACTAGTGGCTTCCTCCGGTGATCTACCTCGCCTTTGAAATGCTTGCCTTTCTTTCGACATTGATGGTTGGTCGGAAGAAATCGATGATGGCCCAGGTACACATTCTTCCTGCACCTTCCCAGGTATATACTATCGGTGTCAAGTAAACAGTGCGTGCATGCGTGGTATCCCTTGTTTGTCTGTCCTGAAAGGTTACTGAGAGCGGGCCAATCGTTGATGGTCACGAACAGCAACGCCTTTAGGTGAAATTCCCCTGTTTGTGCTCATCCCACGTACATACACCGTTTCCATTCCACAACTGTAAAAGTTCTTCAACTAATGGCCTTAGGTACACATCAATGTCGTTGCCGGGTTGCTTAGGGCCTTGGATGAGAACTGGCATCATAATGAACTTCCGCTTCATGCACATCCAAGGAGGAAGGTTATACATACATAGAGTCACGGGCCAGGTGCTGTGATTGCTGCTCTGCTCCCCGAAAAGATTAATGCCATCCGCACTTAAAGCAAACCATACGTTGCTTGGGTCACTTGCAAACTCATCCCAGTACTTTCTCTCGATTTTTCTCCATTGCGACCCGTCAGCGGGTGCTCTCAACTTCCTGTCTTTCTTACGGTCCTCACTGTGCCATCGCATCAACTTGGCATGCTCTCCGTCTCTGAACAGACGTTTCAACCGTGGTATTATAGTAGCATACCACATCACCTTCGCAGGAACCCTCTTCCTGGGGGGCTCGCCGTCAACATCACCAGGGTCATCTCGTCTGATCTTATACCGAAATGCACCGCATACCGGGCATGCGTTCAGATCCTTGTACGCACCGCGGTAGAGGATGCAGTCATTAGGGCATGCATGTATCTTCTGCACCTCCAATCCTAGAGGGCATACGATCTTCTTTGCTGCGTATGTACTGTCGGGCAATTCGTTATCCTTTGGAAGCTTCTTCTTCAATATTTTTAGTAGCTTCTCAAATCCTTTGTCAGGCACAGCATTCTGTGCCTTCCACTGCAGCAATTCTAGTACGGTACCGAGCTTTGTGTTGCCATCTTCGCAATTGGGGTACAACCCTTTTTTGTGGTCCTCTAACATGCGATCGAACTTCAGCTTCTCCTTTTGACTTTCGCATTGCGTCCTTGCATCGACAATGAGCCGGCGGAGATCATCATCATCGGGCACATCGTTTGGTTCCTCTTGATCTTCAGCATCTTCGCCTATTGCAGCATCATCGTGCACATCGTTTGGTTCCTCTTGATCTTCAGTAGCATCACCGTATTCAGGGGGCACATAGTTGTCATCGTACTTTTCTTCTTCGCCGTCTTCCATCATAACCCCTATTTCTCCGTGCCTCGTCCAAACATTATAGTGTGGCATGAAACCCTTGTAAAGCAGGTGGGTGTGAGGGATTTTCCGGTCAGTGTAAGACTTCGTATTCCCACATATAGGGCATGGACAACACATAAAACCATTCTGCACGTTTGCCTCGGCCACTTCGAGAAATTCATGCACGCCCTTAATGTACTCGGAGGTGTGTCTTGAACCGTACATCCATTGCCGGTTCATCTGCGTGCATTATATATAATTAAGTGTGTCAAAAATCATTACAGAACATCATGAATAGATAATTAAGTGACCAAATTAATAGAAGTTCATCATCACATTAAAACCAAAGTACATACATAGTTCTCATCTAACAACATAAAGCTCTGCAGAGCATCTAAATTAATTAAACCATACATTGAAACTATGTAAAACATTTCAATGCGAAAACAAATGCGATCATAATCGCAACCAATGTAACAACTGATCCAATGACATAATGATACCAAGCCTCAGTATGAATGGCATATTTTCTAATCTTTCTAATCTTCAAGCGCATTGCATCCATCTTGATCTTGTGATCATCCACGACATCCGCAACATGCAACTCCAATATCATTTTCTCCTCCTCAATTTTTCTAATTTTTTCCTTCAAGAAATTGTTTTCTTCTTCAACTAAATTTAACCTCTCGACAATAGGGTCGGTTGGAATTTCCCGTTCAACAACCTCCTAGATAAATAAAATATATGTCACGTTGGTCGGCATAATTGTCATAAACAATAGGTGAACCAATAGTTATGAAAACATAATATATATACCACATCCGAATCATAGACAGGACAAGGGCCGACGGGGGCAGATACCCAAACCATCGCACTATATAAGATGCAATAATAAAAGTAAGAAAATTGTACAAGTATCTATATAAACATACAAGTAAGAATTTTTTTTCCTTTCAGAAAGAAGATAAGAACAAGAGGCTCACCACAGTGGTGCCGGCGACGAGATCGGCGCGGGCGATCGACGGCGGTGAAGACGGGGACGGGACGTGACGGACCGCTAAACCTAGACAAATATTGAGGAAAATGTAGCTTGGAGGTAGAGCTTGGAGAAGAGAAAGCTTAAGTAGTGTGACTCGGGCATTCCATCGAACACCTCATGTGCATAGGAGGTGAGCTAGAGCACCACAAAGCTCTCTCCTCGCCGGCCACGAAAAACAGAGCAGTGAGAGTGCTCTACTCGCGGGCGAGGGGTATATATAGGAAATTAATTGGTCCCGGTTCGTGGCTTTAACCTGGACTAAAGGGAAGTATTTCGTCCCGGTTCAGGCCACCAACCGGGACCAATGGTGGTGGGCCAGAAGCAAGGCACATTGGTCCCGGTTCTTCCCACCAACCGGGACCAAAAGGTCGAGACGAACCGGGACCAATGGCCCACGTGGCCCGGCCGGTCCCCGGGGCTCACGAACCGGGTCCAATGCCCCCATTGGTCCCCGTTCTGGATTGAACCGGGACTAATGGGCTGACCTGGCCTGGACCATTGCCCCCTTTTCTACTAGTGCATGGTGTCACTACTAGAGAAAAGCCTATACACATAAATTTAGCAACATCGCGGGTCAAAAAAGAACGCTAGTGCTAGATAGCAGTAGCGATTAAGAAAAAACCGCGCTACAGATACAATCTTAGCAGTAGCGCGTGTAGTGCCAAAAGCGCTACTACTAATATTCCCTATGGTAGAATGGTAGGATACGCATAGCAGTAGCGGGCTTGGAAGAAGCGCGCTACCGCTAGGGCATAAGTAGTAGCGTGTTTCCTACGAAGAGCGCTGCTACTAATGGAAATAAAATAAGATGAAAAACAAATAGAAAAGTGTATGAAAATGAAAGAAATAGAAAAAGGAGAAAGGAAAAAATAAAATGTAAAGCATAATAATTGAAAAAGCGAAAAAACGGAGGAAGGCATAGCAGTAGCGTGTGTTTGTAAGAGGATCTATAGCTAACATAGCTGCATCGCGTGTCCTAGACCCCCACTATAGAAACAGAAAAGAAAATTAAAAAATGGAAGAAAATTACATAGCTATAACAGCAGCGCGTTTTGTAAAAACTGCTATAGCTATCTTAGCTACAGCGCGTTTTGCGAAAAGCGCTACCACTAAATTTAACTTAACCAAAAAACCGTTTCCCCCCGGCCACCACTTCTCCCCCAAATCCCTCGACCCACCCCGCCGTTGTCTCCCCGATTTGCCGTCGCCCCACCCCGCCGTTGTCTCCCCGATTCGCCGTCGCCCCACTTCGCCGCCGTCTCCTGCCGACGTCGACGCCACCAGAGCCGTGCGCCGTCGACGCCACCGGAGCTGCCCCCAATGCCACGGAGCCACGCGGCCTCATCAACGCCACCGGAGCCGCCATCGACGCCACCGGATCCTCCCTCGCCACAACTGCCTCCCTCCCCGTCACCGGAGACGCCCCTGCCTCCCTCGCCACCACTACCTCCCTCGCCACCACTACCTCCCTCGCCACCACCGGAGCCATCCTCTGTAAGCCACCAGTAGGCAACGGCTTCCTAACAAACTCAGGACTACTAGGCTGGTGGTCACGGAGGTGGACGACGACATTTTTGAGCCAAAGGCGCCCGAGGAAGCGCGCTCGTGCTACGACAATCAAATAGGCTGCATCGTACGGACAACCGCCACCATCAATGATGAGAAACTACAGAAGATAGAAAATATGAGGAGCTCCCTCCTAAAGAAGTTTCACCAGATATTCTTGTTCCCGGGCCGGAATGAGAAGGATTATGAAGATCCAGACAAGGATCCGGCAATGAAGAAGATAAACAAACACACCATGACCAAGCTTAGCGACGCATTGGCCGCCTGGAAAACTCGAGTGAAAGCAAGGATCATCGACAAGAAGGAACCCTACTCCGAGATTGTAAAGGATAATCCGACAATCACGAAAGACCAGTTTCAAAATTCAAGGAGGCTTGCAAGGCCGAAGCTGCCAAAAACAAGTCTAAGTACATGAAGGGGCTTCAAGAGATTAACATTGGGAGCCACCACCTAGGAAGCCGTGGTTACAGCGGAAAGAGGTCCAAATGGGCCAAGGAGGACGCGGAAGCCGCGAGTCTGGGCATCCCAGACCCCTTGGCGGATTTCACCGTCCCGCAGGAGCGTGACGTCCTGAGGGCCCGGCACCGTTGGGACCCAGTGAAGAAGGTTTACGAGACAACACCGGTCATTACGGAGTTCATGAGACTGCTGGTAATTTTAGTTTCTGATCAATTCGACTGCACACGTTAGTCATATTTGTAAACGATCCTTGTGCCTTTTGCAGAGAGAGCAGCACCGGATTGCGGCCAAAAGCGACTCGCCGTCTGAGGCATTGGCGAGGCCCAAGTGGGACACTCCATTCAACCGGGCGTTGAATATATTGAAACAACAACCGGTGGATACTCGACCGTCGTATGGATGCGTGCACGGTGTCGGAGACGGGGCCACATGGAAGAAGTACTACCGTGAGACCACGGAGGAGAAAAAGGAAAGACGGAGGTTAACTGAAGAAAACATCTCAGACAGTCGCAACAGCGGTAGCTGCCGCAAAACAGGTGGTTGCAGATTTGTCTACTTCCTTGGTGACGGGCGTTATCACTTGGACAAGGCAAAATCCAGAAAAAAATGCAGAGGACTTTCCCCTTGCTGACTTCTTGGGAGCACCTGCTCCCGCACCGGCTCCCGCACCTGCTCCCGCACCGGCTCCCGCACCGGACATGCTCGACGGTGCTTCGTCTATGGCTGAGCTCGACGCCCTCACGGTATCTGTCACACCGGCCCCCTTCAATATAAATGTATAATCTCCCATTTTCGTTGCCTTTCGGATGTCTCACGTCGCAGACTTTTCTTTGAGGCCGACAAAACCCCGTGCACCATATTGTACACCATCGGCGACCAGAAGGTGGACGTGGGGAAGGCGACGATAATGAAGCCGAAGGAACCATTATTCCACAGCCGGCCGATCCCCCCGAACGTCTTCAAGGTTTCCATGGCCAGTGTAGAACCGGGCTACGAGAACTTGCCTCCTCCAACACTACTGGTCGATGACGAGGAGACACCACGGAGGCTTGGTGATTGTTGCAATGGGTGGGTCCTGTTGTGGCCAAAGAGTCTGCTTCATCTGGAGGCGGTCGGGAGCACACCCACGAGCACACAGCCTCACCAAGGTATGAACATCAACACCCCACCTACCCAATTAGCGTCGGGTGTCGGGCTGGGTGATAGCGGACGGGGTAAGGAGGTGGCTCCATTAGTTGCTGATGACGTCTCCATGGATGAGGATGAGGACGACGGTGGCGCTGAACAGTATGTCTATACTGGCGCCTCCTCAGGGTTTGAGCGTCATGAGTCGGTGCCTGAATTTCCATCTCAACGTATTATGGACGACCTTCCGGTAGTAAAGAAGTCTAGGAAGAGAGCGAGGAAAGGCAAAAAAGCTGATTCTATGATCCAGCCGCCTCAGCAGTCTCGGCTTCAGGACCGTATAGATATCCCCGATGCGGATAAATGGCATATCCCCAGTCAATCAATCCTACCTGCAACAACGCTACAGGCCAGATTTGGCGATCTAAGGAGACTTCATGACGATGTGCTGCGGGTAGAGAAAGGCCTCATCGCCTCGACAGATCCAGGATACCCACTCTACGTGGTTAACGTTCCGCGGCAAAGGTCGTACGCCGACAACTTCCTCGCAGATAAGTTCTTCCTCCAATTCGATTACATATTTGACATGTTTCACGTGAAGAAGCTAGATTTTACGTTTGTCCGCCTTTATGCCTTGCACATGAACTACATCATCGGGGTTGAGCAGATATCTCATATCTGTGTCGCTGACCCATACTACATGCACGAGGGCTTCTTGGGAGTCTGCGCAGAGCACCGTGTATACGCGAGGGAATACATCGTCAATTTCATGCTCGCCAATAAGGACAAGCGGGCGATTCTCGTGCCTTATCATCCCGTGTAAGTCATCCGCGCTGTTATCCTTCCTTCGGTTTCAATCATTCATTTGCACGGTGGAGGCTAAGTAATTTGAGGTGTACTTATTCTGCGCAGCGGGGGGCGCGCCGTCCTCATCATCCTATACCCCCAATTCTCCCACGCTCTTTACTTGGACTCGTCGAAGAACATTCACAAAAAGGATTACAGCCACATCAAGGATGTTCTCGACAGTGCTATGTTTTACTACCAAGCAAGGGGTGGAGAGGTCAGGGACAAGAAGAGAAGGGGCGGCAGGGTCGCCTTCGCCCATAAGACCGACTTCTGCTGCATCCAACAACCGAACAATTCTCTTAATGATGGATTCTATGTCCTACACCACATGCTGGAGTACAGACGGGATCACCAGAACCTTCGCATGTCACCTAGATCCGGCGATGCCCATATTCTGCAATGGGCAAAGAACACAGGAGATATCGAGGATCATCGACTTCGAGCTGAGTTCTATCACATCCAGCGCGAACTTGCCCACATCATCATGAAGGAGGTCGTCGGAAAAACAGGGATGTTCTACGAAGAAGGACAAATGTCGCGGGAAGACGTCCGAACATGGATAGCCTCTCAGCATCTCGATATGAAGCCTTTCACTAAGCTCGGGGACTATCTCCCTGACCTCGATGGATGGCACGACATGTTGGAGTGATTGTCGATATATGACGATGTGTCTGTTTAGTCCATACTTTCTGTATGACAAAACTTTGAGTTATGTGCAGTGAAACTTTATTTGTGATGTAGTTAAACCGTCCTCCTCCTCGACTAGCGAAGATCACTCTAGTTTCGGGTTTCCGAGCGACAGGCAGTAGTTAGTTTAGGTTCACGCTAATGCGAGAGAGGCATACGAACTCATGTACTCAAAGTGATAGCTCTTCTTGCGTATACCATTGTTTAGATGGATGACGATGTATTTGCAAGTAATCGAGGACTTGTGTCGCTATTTTCGAGATGATGACGAGAGACCACTTTGTGTTGGATGATGATTATGATGAGACTATTTGTATGTATATGCTATGATTACATTTGTGGTCTCGCAGGCATTTGTATGTGTATCATCATGACATTTCTATGTGCTAAAGATTCTTCTATAAAGCCTGTTCAAATACAAAACAAATATGCCAAAAAAAACCCTGTTAAATTAGCAGTAGAGAGTGTATAAAAGTTAGCAGCAGCGCCGCGATAGCAGTAGCGCGTCATTGCAAAGCGCGCTAGAGCTACTAGCAGTAGCGAGCTTCCAATAACCACGCTGCTGCTACACTTGTGTAGCAGTAGCGCCGGTGACCACGCGCTCCTGCTATGTGTTAGCTGTAGCGCCTTATTAGTAGCGCCCCTCCTCTCGCTACTAATACACCTAAAACCCGCACTGCTGCTAGCCTTTTCCCTAGTAGTGTGTGGATTTTCAAGTAAAGTTGTACAATGCTAAGAGTGTAACCCATTTTGGTTGCAAAAATTGGGAAGCACTTTGCAAGATGTATGGTTTTGATGAGGGTATGCTCGTCACCATGGATCTTGGTGATCCTACTATCCAGCAAGACAATATGGGCATTTGTGTCCTTGTGGATACACCTCCAATTCTTCCACCGTGTGAGCTTAACATAGTTATTAAGTAATTTATATTGTTTATTTCAAAATAGTTGACATCTTGTTTCAATTGACAGCTTATTTTCATTCTTCAAAGAATGTGCGGAAAATGGTAGACAAAACACACTACACCGATGGCTCCGAATTAACTTATAAGGAGAAAAATCATCTGATCACATTTTGTACTGATCTTGAGAATTATAATGTCTACAATCGAACTCCTAACATTATGGTCAATACGTGCCACTAGTGCACGTGTTGAACTACGGTAACTACCATGGAGATACCTTGGTAAGATTTTTTTACTATTACGACATCCCTGCATCTTTTTAAATACTTCTAAAACTAGTACATCATTGCTAACTACGAAGTTATTACTATGTTTTTCAACAGATAATCCCGAATGATTGTGTGCCTCATCTGATGTATACGCATGGTCGCCTTGATGTTTTGAACATACAACCAGGTCGTCCTACGAATCTCAACTGTCCATACCGGATTTCTAAAAGAAGTGGAAACATGACAATCAAAGAATGGAAAAAATGTATGGACATTCGTAAGGAGCTTCTTGCAAGAAAAAGGAGGCGAAGCGCAAGAATTGGAGACATGATGATCTCTATTCTTCATAATGGAGAGTCAGGGTCTATATTGTTTTATGCTATTTTACCTTAAGGGTGTTTAGGTCCTACCTGATACTGATGATCATGTGCTAAGAGCAATTGTGTAGGGTTGGGTTCGATGACTATGAGGATGATGATCGTATGACTTGTTATTAATAACGAGTAGAAGTTATATGCTGATGCATGATTAGTAGGACTTGTTATTATATATGATTATGTATGATGCGAGCATGCATGAGTTAGTATATATCAGCGGGTGAAATGAATATAGCAGTAGCATTGGTAAACCAAGGACGAAGATATAAGAGAGGACACTTCTCTCTATTAGCTAGCTAATAACAACCTAAAATTAACCCCCCAAAAGATTAGTAGGACACGTTATTCGGATTGGTGATGCTAAAGGCTATATGAATTGAGCGCCATAAGGCTATATGATTTGGTGATGCCAAATAGTATTCACACGTTATTTGTGATGTGGCTAAATGGAGTCCTCTCTTATATCAGCGTGTGAATACTATTTGGATTGAGCGCCATACTATTTGTGATGTGGCTAAATGGAGTCCTCTCTTTGGTGATGCTAAAGGCTATATGAATTGAGCGCCATAATATTTTGGCCAGCGGACAATCAAGAAAGAGGTGTTTAATAAATTCGTCTTGATCACAAAAGCAACATCATTGACTACCCTCCCAATTACGCTTTGCCAGGTTATCCTTAGTCAGAATCATCTCCTTGTGAACAAACCACATGAAGACTTTGATACTTAACTGCACTTTGATCTTTCAAATATGTATCGATGTCGGAATCAGACCAGAGTCAATTAGGTCTACATCCATAGGTTTCACAGAGAAGATTTCATTCATAGTTAATCTCCAGTTAATACTATCAGACTCATGAGAGAGGTGAACGTCCATCAGCCTTCGCACCAGATGTAGCCATGCTTCCCATCGATCTTCTACTAAAGATCTTCATAATTGAATATTTAGAGGATTAGAGTGTAATACTGTAGCAACATAAGCCTCTTTACGTTGTACACTATTATAGAGAGACGGATATTGTGTGGCTAAATGTGTCTCTCCTAACCAATTATCCTCTGGGAATCTAGTCGAATTACTGTTTCTAATGATGAATTTAGTCCTATTGAAAAAAGTTGCTCTTGTTCTCCTTTTGTTCTCCTCTCTTTTATCTTCGGTTCAGAACAAATATTCTTACAAGTACCCAAGTAACAAACACACGCACATATGCTAGCTGCCATGCTCAGCCACTAACACCACGTTCGCTCGGCGTGGTCATGTAAGAGTTATATAAGGCTAAAAAGCATGTGTTTTTACCTACGTGTGTTTTGATGTGTTCGATCCATGGGAAAATCCCAATAATTGTTATCTGAACAAGGTCGAGGATTTGAAACTGTGCTTTCCCCGGGATGGCGATCGTACTAGTGCATGGGCCCCGCAATAGTCTTCCGGAGAAAAGATGACAAGACGATGGTGAAGGTTTTATCATAAGGGAGGCAATAAGTGATCGTCGTTTATCAGAGTTGCAAGGAGAGAGACGACATGCCGTCGTCCGCCAGGTAGTAGAAGGTGATCTTTAACGGGGCCGGTGGTGCCCAAGTGATGTACCGGAAAGTCGTCAAGCTCATCGTCCAGATGAGTTACATGAATCAAGAAGTCATGCGAGTTAGCACAGTCAGCATTGTGTCAGTTTTTGGTCCTGGTTGTGTCCAAGTGCTCGTCTCCGTGAGGATTCGTTGGAGATGAAGTGTGTCATGGTCGATGGGTTGTTGGGTGTGGTGTGGCATTGAGGGTGAAGTAGAGCAAGCTCAAGTACGTAGTGGGATAAGAACCATTGAAGGAGAGCCTCTTCAATGAGGATATGTCTCTAGACGAGGCTACAGGTTGATGGTGTAATCCACAAGGTAGTCGGCATGTACAGCATTAGGTGTGGGTGGCGTAGTTCACATGGCAGCGTGACTATGAGTCTGGATCATACTTTGAGATGGACTGTCTGGATCTACAATGGATCAAGATTAGAGGAAGCACAAGGAGACGGCAAGTCAAGATTATGAAGAGATTGTTTTGTATAATCTTGAGTAGTTTAGTAGTGTTCATGCTAGTCTAGCTCGCTGGTTAAGTTCAAGTCCAATTATTCTAGGTTTATTAGGACGCATGTAGTACATGGCTTGGTCGTGTAGGAGTTATGTTAGGCTAAACAAAATCCCACGCGTGCGCACACTAGTAGAAAACAGGGATTTCGTCCAGGCCAGTTTAGCCCATCAGTCCCGGTTCAATCCAGAACCGGGACCAATGGAGCTATTTGCCCCGGTTCGTGAGCCCAGGGGGCCGGCCGGGCCACGTGGGCCATTGGTCCCGGTTCGTCCGGACCTTTTGGTCCCGGTTGGTGGGACGAACCGGGACCAATGGTCCTGGCTCCTGGCCCACCACTATTGGTCCCGGTTGGTGGCATGAACCGGGACCAAAAGGGTTACCTTTAGTCCCGGTTCATGCCACCAACCGGGACCAATGGTGCTGCCTATATATAGCCCCTCGCGCAAGAGCAGAGCACACTGCTCTGTTTTTTCTGGCCAAGGGGGAGAGGGCTTGGTGGTGCTCTAGCTCACCTCCTATGCACACAAGGTGTTCGATGGAATGCCCGAGCCACACTACTTAAGGTTTCTCCTCTCCAAGCTCGACCGCCAAGCTCCATTTTCCTCAATATTTATCTAGGTTTAGCGGTCCGTCACGCCCCGTCCCCGTCTTCACCGCCGTCGATCACCCGCGCCGATCTCATCGCCGGTACCACCGTGGTGAGCCTCTTGTTCTTATCTTCTTTCTGAAAGGAAAAATATTATTACTTGTTTGTTTAGATAGATACTTGCATTATTTTCTTACTTTTATTATTGCATCTTATATAGTGCGCCGATGGTTTTGGTATCCGCCCCCGTCGGCCCTTGTCCTGTCTATGATTCGGATGTGGTATATATTATCTTTTCATAACTATTGGTTCATTTATTGTTTATGAAAATTATGCCGACCAACGTGACATAGATTTTATTTATCTAGGAGGTTGTTGAACCGGAAATTCCAACCGACCCTATTGTCGAGAGGTTAAATTTAGTTGAAGAAGAAAACAATTTCTTGAAGGAAAAAATAAAAAAACTTAAGGAGGAGAAGATGATATTGGAGTTGCATGTTGCGGATGTCGTCGATGATCACAAGATCAAGATGGATGCAATGCGCTTGAAGATGAGAAAGATTAGAAAATATGCCATTCATACCGAGGCTTGGTATCATTATGCCGTTGGATCAGTTGTTACCTTGGTTGCGATTATGATCGCATTTGTTTTCGCATTGAAATGTTTTACATAGTTTCAATGTATGGTTTAGTTAATTTAGATGCTCTGCAGAGCTTTATGTTGTTAGATGAGAACTATGTATCTACTTTGGTTTTTATGTGATGATGAACTTCTATTAATTTGGTCACTTAATTATCTATTCATGATGTTTTGTAATGATTTTTGACACACTTAATTATATATAATGCACGCAGATGAACCGGCAATGGATGTACGGTGACAGACACACCTCCGAGTACATTAAGGGCGTGCATGATTTTCTCGAAGTGGCTGAGGCAAACAAGCAGAATGATTTTATGTATTGTCCATGCCCTATATGTGGGAATACGAAGTCTTACCATGACCGGAAAATCCTTCACACCCACCTGCTTTACAAGGGTTTCATGCCACACTATAATGTTTGGACGAGGCATGGAGAAATAGGGGTTATGATGGAAGACGGCGAGGAAGAAGAGTACGATGACAACTATGTGCCCCCTGAATACGGTGATGCTACTGAACATCAAGATGCACCAGACGATGTGCACGATGGTGCTGCAACGGGCGAAGCTGCTGAAGATCAAGAGGAACCAGACGATGTGCCCGATGAAGATGATCTCCGCCGGGTCATTGTCGATGCAAGGACACAATGCGAAAGTCAAAAAGAGAAGCTGAAGTTCGATCGCATGTTAGAGGATCACAAAAAGGGGTTGTACCCCAATTGCGAAGATGGCAACACAAAGCTCGGTACCGTACTCGAATTGCTGGAGTGGAAGGCAGAGAATGCTGTGCCTGATAAAGGATTTGAGAAGCTACTAAAAATAATGAAGAAGAAGCTTCCAAAGGATAACGAATTGCCCGACAGTACATACGCAGCAAAGAAGGTCGTATGCCCTCTAGGATTGGAGGTTGAGAAGATACATGCATGCCCTAATGACTGCATCCTCTACCGCGGTGCCTACAAGGATCTGAACGCATGCCCGGTATGCGGCGCATTGCGGTATAAGATCAGACGAGATGACCCTGGTGATGTTGACGGCGAGCCTCCCAGGAAGAGGGTTCCTGCGAAGGTGATGTGGTATGCTCCTATAATACCACGGTTGAAACGTCTGTTCAGAAATGGAGAGCATGCCAAGTTGATGCGATGGCACAGTGAGGACCGTAAGAAAGACGGGAAGTTGAGAGCACCCGCTGACGGGTCGCAATGGAGAAAAATTGAGAGAAAGTACTGGGATGAGTTTGCAAAGGACCCAAGGAACGTATGGTTTGCTTTAAGCGCGGATGGCATTAATCCTTTCGGGGAGCAGAGTAGCAATCACAGCACCTGGCCCGTGACTCTATGTATGTATAACCTTCCTCCTTGGATGTGCATGAAGCGGAAGTTCATTATGATGCCAGTTCTCATCCAAGGCCCTAAGCAACCCGGCAACGACATTGATGTGTACCTAAGGCCATTAGTTGAAGAACTTTTATAGCTGTGGAATGGAAACGGTGTACGTACGTGGGATGAGCACAAACAGGAGGAATTTAACCTAAAGGCATTGCTGTTCGTGACCATCAACGATTGGCCCGCTCTCAGTAACCTTTCAGGACAGACAAACAAGGGATACCACGCATGCACGCATTGTTTACTTGACACCGATAGTATATACCTGGCAAGCTGCAGGAAGAATGTGTACCTGGGCCATCGTCGATTTCTTCCGACCAACCATCAATGTCGAAAGAAAGGCAAGCATTTCAAAGGCGAGGCAGATCACCGGAAGAAGCCCGCCATGCGTACCGGTGATCACGTACTTGCTATGGTCAATGATTTACACGTAATCATTGGAAAGGGTCCCGGCGGACTAGCTGTTCCAAATGACGCTGAGAATCACGCACCCATGTGGAAGAAGAAATCTATATTTTGGGACCTACCCTACTGGAAAGACCTAGAGGTCCGCTCTTCGATCGACGTGATGCACGTGACGAAGAACCTTTGCGTGAACCTGCTAGGCTTCTTGGGCGTGTATGGGAAGACAAAAGATACACCTGAGGCACGAGAGGACCTGCAACGCTTGCACGAAAAAGAGGGCATGCCTCCGAAGCAGTATGAAGGTCCTGCCAGCTACGCTCTTACGAAAGAAGAGAAAGAAATATTCTTTCAATGCCTGCTCAGTATGAAGGTCCCGACTGGCTTCTCGTCGAATATAAAGGGAATAATAAATATGTCAGAGAAAAAGTTCCAGAACCTAAAGTCTCATGACTGCCACGTGATTATGACGCAACTGCTTCCGGTTGCATTGAGGGGGCTTCTACCGGAAAACGTCCGACTAGCCATTGTGAAGCTATGTGCATTCCTCAATGCAATATCTCAGAAGGTGATCGATCCAGAAATCGTACCAACGCTGAGGAGTGATGTGGCGCAATGTCTTGTCAGTTTCGAGCTGGTGTTCCCACCATCCTTCTTCAATATCATGACGCACGTCCTAGTTCATCTAGTCGACGAGATTGTCATTCTGGGGCCCGTATTTCTACACAATATGTACCCCTTTGAGAGGTTCATGGGAGTCCTAAAGAAATATGTTCGTAACCGCGCTAGGCCAGAAGGAAGCATCTCCATGGGCCATCAAACAGAGGATGTCATCGGGTTTTGTGTTGACCTCATTCCTGGCCTTAAGAAGATAGGTCTCCCTAAATCGCGGTATGAGGGGAGACTGACTGGAAAAGGCACGCTTGGAAGGGACTCAATAATATGCAGGGACGGATATTCTTGGTCTCAAGCACACTACACAGTTCTACAGAACTCTACCTTGGTGACCCCGTATGTCGATGAACACAAGAACAGTCTGCGCTCCAAACACCCGGAGCAGTGCGACGACTGGATTACATGTGAACACATCAGGACTTTCAGCAGTTGGTTGGAAACACGTCTCAGAGGTGACAGCACTGTTTGTGATGAGCTGTACTTGTTGTCCAGGGGACCATCTTCGACTGTAATGATTTGGAAAGGATACGAGATAAATGGGAATACATTTTACACGATTGACCAAGATGAAAAGAGCACCAACCAAAAGAGCGGTGTCCGCTTTGATGCAGCAACCGACAATGGAAATGACACATATTATGGTTACATAGCAGACATATGGGAACTTGACTACGGAGTAGATTTTAAGGTCCCTTTGTTTAAGTGCAAGTGGGTCAATCTATCAGGAGGCGGGGTACAGGTAGAACCACAGTACGGAATGACCATAGTGGATCTGAAAAATCTTGGGTACACTGACGAACCGTTCGTCCAAGCCAATGATGTGGCACAGGTTATCTATGCGAAGGACATGTCTACCAGACCGAGGAAAAGAAAAGATAAGGAAGCGAATACATCATACAATGAGCCAAAGCGCCACACAGTTCTTTCAGGAAAAAGGGACATCCTGGGAGTGGAGGGCAAGACAGACATGTCTGAAGAGTATGAAAAGTTTCATGAAATTCCCCCCTTCAAAGTCAAGGCTGACCCAAGCATCCTGATAAACGATGAAGATTATCCACGGTTACGGCGCAATAAGCAAACGACACAAGCGAAGAAAAAGTGAAGACTTTCTCCCGCAACTATTATGATGATAACATGCCAACTTTGTAACAGACGAGTATGATACCATTGTCCGTTTTGTACATGCACATGCTATGCCAACTTTTTCAGAGTTCATTTGAAAACTATGAATTTTAAAACCTCGCCAACCGAAGGGCACTCACACCGGTTTATAAATAAAGCAACAAAGAAAACAAAAAAAGAGTTTCCAAATTTGAAAAACTAATGGCACTAACAGAAAGTTTATAATTTTTCTAAAACTAAAAGCAAAAAGAATTAAAAAATAAAGCAAAAAACAACAAAAAATAAATAATGCAGAAAACAGAACAAAAAACTGAAAAAAATAAAAATAGCAACAATAAGTATTTTGTTGTAAGTAGAAACAAAATAAACTAAATAAAGCAACAAAGGAAACAGAAAAAGAGTTTTCAGATTTGAAAACTAATGGCACTAACAGAAAGTTTATAATTTTTCTAAAACTAAAAGAAAAAAGAATTAAAAAATAAAGCAAAAAACAACAAAAACTAAATAATGCAGAAAACAGAACAAAAAACTGAAAAAAAATAAAAATAGCAACAATAAGTATTTTGTTGTAAGTAGAAACAAAATAAAATAAATAAAGCAACAAAGAAAACAAAAAAAGAGTTTTCAGATTTAAAAACTAATGGCACTAACAGAAAGTTTATAATTTTTCTAAAACTAAAAGCAAAAAGAATTAAAAAATAAAGCAAAAGACCAAAAGAAAAATAAACCAAAACCAAAATAAACTAAATAAAGCAACAAATAAAACAAAAAAACAAAAAAAATGCCACCTACTGGGCCAACACGGCCTGAATACGACTAGAAACCCTATGGGCCAGGATTCAGGCCCGTGGAAGGCCCAGTAGGCCCACATGCACAGATGGCAGAGTTAGGCCCGAAAGCCTGCTTTAGAGAGGAGCTTGAGAGGGGAGCCGCACCGCACCTTATAAACTGGTGCGGCTCCCTCTCAACTAGCGAGGTGGGACTAAACATTTGGCGCGGGGCAGCACAAGGCCTTGGTGCCACCAACCGGGACCAAAGGCCGCCGCTTCCCGCCCTTTGGGCTGCTGAAAATTGGCCTTTGGTGGGACTAAAGGGGGTCATTAGTCCCGGTTGGTGTCACCAACCGGGACTAATGCTCAGTGTATATAAACAACACTTGTGAAAAATTTCAGTTTCATCGCGCATTTGCCCCCCGACGACGCCGCCAGGCTGCCCCGCTGCCGTCGCCGTCGCCCGTGCCCCCGAGCCCACGCCGTCGCCGGCCCCTCCCTTGAGCCCAGACGCC
>NC_041386.1:677495035-677499448 GCF_002162155.2 Triticum dicoccoides | reverse complement strand
TCTTCTCCTCTGTCATCGTCGATATACCCCTCCCGATAACTTCAACATGAGAGGAGAAGAAGAAAGAAAGGAATAGAGGAGAAAGAAGAAACTTTGACACGAGGGGGGGTACCGATACCCCCTCCCCGATAACATTATTTTCCCATGTATATGTATGTTGCTTCGTTGTCGATATAACGAGGGTGTCGAGGATCACCGAGGGGTCGAGGGTCGGGAACTAGGGTAGAGGGTCGAGGGTCGTTAAGGGGTCAAGGGTCGAAGGTTTTAGGGTCGAGGGTCGTTAAGGGGTCAAGGGTCGAAGGTTTCAGGGTCGAGGGTCGTTAAGGGGTCAAGGGTCGAAGGTTTCAGGGTCGAGGGTCGTTAAGGGGTCAAGGGTCGAAGGCTCTCGACCCCTCGGCGATCCTCCCGACCCCTTGACCCTCGACCGCTCGGCGATCCACGACCCTCTACCCTACCGCGGGCGTCGATGCCCACGTCACTTGTGGGACATAGATGTAGTGTTCAACCCCGACCCCCTCCCGATAGCTTCAACACGTGGGGGGGTCGATATTACCCCCTCCTAGCTTGAAGCGTTCTCGAGGCCACCCCCTAACCCTTGAAGCGTTGTCGAGGCCACCCCAAACCCTAGAGAAGCAGCGTCGAGGCCACTAATATGATTCCTTATTGTGATTAGCTAGCTAGTTCTACGTTTGCCACTAATATATCCATATCTGTCATGTTTGAATAATAATTGCCATGTTGTAAATATTTGTAGAAACTATGGACACCCCTCGAGACGAAGCACAAGAAGCGTTGTTGAGGGACATAATCGCAGAAGGAAGTGATGCCCTCTCCTCGATGTTTCTCAACGACAACGATGGTCTGGAAGGAGAGGGTGAAGAAGTAGCTGGCCCTCTCCTCATTGATTTACATGGCTCCGATGACCCAATGCCGGTGCAAGGAGAGGGTGAAGAAGTAGACCGTGAGGACGGCTCCGGTGATCACCAAACCGAGTCTGGCCAGCTATATATATTAGTTAAGCCTGTGCTGACTAGCTAATTGATGCATTCATTGTTTTGATATGTACACATATTAATTAACTCTCTCTTTGTTCTTTTTTCTAGCCCTCCGGATCGAGCACAACTTCGGTAAAGAGACGAGGCCCGAAGAAAAAGTTGAGCTCGGATGAAAAGTTTGAGATCATACAAATCGCGCGCGACGGCCAACCGATTGAACCCTACCGGACAAAGAAGGCATTTGTTGCTCAGTGTGGGGTTCTGGTTAGGGACAAGATCCCGATCAGCATCCAGCAATGGTATAATCCTAAGAACGAAGACCCTGAGGTGTCTTATGTCAATGAGATGCAGAAAGAGAATCTTTGGACTTAGCTGAAGTCAAATTTCACCCTACCAGCCGGAGGATGATCCGGAGAAGCCAGTTATAGAGCCATTAATCAAGTCTTTTGCTCTGAGGAAGATGGCAGACCTATTCAGGAATTGGAAGAAAGACCTCAATAGGTATGTCGAAAAAAATGAGACACCAGAATTCATTGGCAAATATGAGAAGATCAGAGATGACTGGCCCGCATTTGTGGCCCACAAGACATCGGAAAAGAGTAAAAAAATGTCGGCGACAAACAAGAGAAATGCTGAGAAGAAGAAGCTTCACCATCGCACGGGGTCAGGTGGCTACCTCGTAGCCCAGCCTAAGTGGGCCAAGGCTGAGAATGATCTGCTTGATAAAGGGATCGAACCAGAGACAATGAACTGGCCAGAATGTTGCCGGACTTGGTTCTTTGGGGCCGGCGGATCCTTGGACCCTATAACAGGGAAGTGCATTTGGACGGAGGAACAATTGGACATACCAGTCAAGAAGCTTCAGCAATATATCGAAGCAGCGCAGCAAGGGACGTTCGTTCCAGACAGGGAGAAGGACGAGCTCACAATGGCCCTCGGCAATCCTGAGCACCCTGGACGGACACGAGGCACGCCAGGCTCCGTTTCGTGGAAGGCTGGATTTCCGGACGCAGGGGGTTACAAAACCCACGAGAGGAGGAAGAAACTGGAGCAGAGCCAACTGCAGTCGCTGCACGAAAGGGTAATGGGGCTAGAGGAACGAGAAGGAGATCGCAGCAAACGACCTGTCGAAGCTTCCCCCGAAGCTACCCCGCCATCTCAGCGGAAAAGCAGCGTGGCTTCCACCGAGCTGCTTCAGCCAGAGCATGCCTTGACGGCTCCTGCCAGCTATCCCGTGGATGCTATCACGGATGCTGAAAATTGCCACCTTATGGCACAATGGAGCAATTTGAAGGTCAAGGCGGCTGTTGGCTCAGTTTATCCTACTAAACCCGACTCAACTTTTCACTGCCGGCCGATTCCCGAAGGATATGCTAAGGTGATGGTCGATGAAATAACGGAGGGATTTGATGACCTCTGGTTTGACCACCCTACCGGTGAAGGGGAGTATCGGCTGGGTTCTGCTCTAAAGACTCCATGCCTATGGCGGAAGGATCTCATCAACCTTCCGAACTGGACGCCTCCGCCTCCTCCTCCTCCTCCGGCGAGTCAGGGCACTCCGCCTCCTCCACCGGCGAGTGACGATCAGGGCACTCGGCCCGCTCCTTCTCCGGCGCGTGGAGGCACTCCGCCTCCTTCTCCGCCTGCACCGGCGCACCCGAGCAGCCAGCCTCCTCCTTCTCCGCCTCGTCAGCAAGGGCGGAAGAGACCCGCCGCCGCTCCGGCTTCTACGGCGCGTCGCAGTCCTTCTCCTCCACCTCGTAAGCAAGGAAAGAAGACATCCGCTCCGTCTACTCTGCCGGCGTCTAGCAGTACAGCCAAAGGCGGGAGGAGATACAGATTCGGTCCTTCTCTGAAGACTCCAGAGAAGTTACCGTACGAGAGGAGCGAGGAGGAAAACGCGAAGATCGCGCAGACCGAAGTGGATGACTAGTTTCAAGGGTTGAAAGCAAAGAGACATCCACCTCCGGAGGAGAAGGTAGATCCGGTGAAAGGGAAGCGCACTCTGGCTGCCCTGACAAAACCACCCAAGTCTCCGCCGAAAGGCAACTATGAGCGCATTATTGGAAAGGCATTTGCCGAAGCGGAGAGGTCGGGAAGTACTAAAAGTGATCAAAGGATGAAAGAACGACGAGCTGGGAAACAAATTGCCCAGCTCGGCGAACAAGCGAAGCAATCGTGCCCCCCGCTCAAGGTGCCTGCTAGCGACATCGCCGATCCGAGGATGGTGCCCGGTTATGGCAATCCTGCAGATTACCTGCCCGACGATGTACATTATGATATCTTGGAGGTGCATATACAAAGATACGAGTACGGGAAGCCTCTCGTCAAAGATGAAAGTTCTCTATCAACGATGATGCGAAGATTGCATGATTGGTACATGAAAACCTGCAAAGAGTCTGAGGGGAGGAGTACTTTGTATGTGAGAGTTAAAAAGGAGCATGACCTCCTTGGAATTGAACTGTTGCCTATTCCATTTGAGGAGTTCTATCAGTTTTTCAATCAATTGGCCATCGATAAAGCAACGGTCACCTCCTACTGTCTGTAAGTAGTACTACTTCCGTCATTAAGTCTCTCTATATAACTCAGCCCTTTCATTTGCATGTATTTATAATTATCCTCACTATATTATGCAGATTGAAGATCGCCGAATTGAAGAAAAGACAAGTGGGAGATATTGGGTTCATTAACACGTATCTCATAGATGCAACTGAGGTTCAATATCGTGCCCAAGAAACCGAGGCCAACTTGCTACGATCGTTGGAAATAAATGAACACAAAGATATAATACTCTTTCCTTACAACTTCAAGTGAGTGTTACTGTCTTGTGGCATATTCGGTTTCCTTATTAGTCCAGGTTATAGTAATGTAATATTGATGAGTTATGCATGTGTGCGCAGCTACCACTATATTCTCCTAGAGATTAAGCTTGAGAAGGGAGTAGTAACTGTCTTAGACTCCAAGCGAAAAGATCCCAAGGAGTATGCGGACATGACTGAAATGCTCGAGAAGTAAGTTAAATCGATCATTATCCACCATATCAGCAACTTTGTTCATTTCTCATATCAAGTAATTGTTTTCTTTGTATGGCAGGGCTTGGAGAAAATTCACCAAAAAAGCTCCGGGACTACCGAAGAAGCTGCAATTTAGGCACCCGAAAGTAAGTACAATATAGTAGCATATTCCAGGCATCTCCTTGTGATTCATGCGCTCGTTTCATCAATACCATTTAGCATGCTTGCTAATTATCAGTTTGATTGACCTCTATTTCTTGTAAAGTGGTTGTGGCAGGAACAAGGGAATGATTTCTGTGGATACTACATTTGCGAGTCCATCCGCCACACGACCTGTGAGCGGGGCTACTCCGACAAACAATATGAAGTGCGTAAATAACAATATTCACAATTTTATTTTATTA